>NC_141137.1:123839067-124003442 GCF_053477565.2 Lygodium microphyllum | reverse complement strand
ATCACCCATGTACACACCAAATTAATGAAACGCCCGAAAAGGATAGGGGTCCCCATCAACTTCTCGCACAAAGAATCCACTTTGTGTATGAGCCCCGATCAACAAAGTTTACGGAATCCACCGTAAAACCTCACGGAATCCACCGTGAAATATGCCTCCTGGCATCAGTATCTTACAAGTTGATTTTATGGTGATTTTTTCTTATTTTGTAGACTTATTTTTAGCCTTAAATTATTTTTAAAATAACAAATGAGATTGAATTTTTTTTTTCAAATCACAAGATATTTATGAAATTTTAAATGTTTTTTTGACAAATGTAAGATCTCATTAAAAATAAAGATCATAACATGATTATAAAGTTGAATCCAATAGTGACCATTATCCTAAAACTAAAAAATCCTAGAAAAATTAAATTGAGGTATAGTAGTTGATGAAGACATTTCTTCATGGTCTTTTAAGATATTATTAACTAATTTGGCTTGATACAATGATTATTAGCTAGTTTGGAGTGTCACTTAATGGAAAGATAATTATATGTAGTTTAGAGTATCTTAGGCATACTAAGGCTTGGAAATTTTTTGGCTAGTCATTTGCTATTTTTTCTACCTATCATTACATAATTTGGATCCAAAAGGGATTATCTTTTTGAATAGATATTGCCTTAATATATATTTACTACATGATTATCTTATTCAACAGCTTAAAAAATATACAAGACGTGTTGAATAATTACATATTTTTTTGTAATATATTATTTTTTCTATTTTTTGCTAATTATTCTATCAGTTCACTATTTTTTTTTTTTAAAGAGAGACTATCAACTATAGAAAATGATTGAAGAGATTGCGAATAATTATATCTATTACCATAGGTTTCTTGTAAGAATTTGATTACTTAATTATTTAACTGCATTATCTTATCAAAAGTTCATATTCTTTACAATACTTTTTAAACCACTTTCAAAAAATAAATAAAATCACGAATGCTATAGAGTAAAGGAGATATATAATCGCAAGGATTATTTTGATGGATAGTTTTTTGTGAAATGTGAGATGTATTACATTTGAAGAAATATATACAAGAATAATGCATCAATAATGTAGTGATGTTTTCAGTCCTAAAATTAGTTTGCATTACAATTAGAGTTCTTAGAAGAAGAAATAGAGTCAATTCCTTTCAATTTCTTCTTACATAGCAAGGGGAGAGATCTTAAGAGAGTACTAAGGATATGATAACATAGACATCATCATCCCATGACATCAAGCCACTATTGAGGTATTGAAATTTGATATTGCTATTAAGAATCACAGTCGAGGATATTGAAATTTGATAGTGCTATTAAGA
This sequence comes from Lygodium microphyllum, assembly GCF_053477565.2. Lineage (NCBI taxonomy): Eukaryota > Viridiplantae > Streptophyta > Polypodiopsida > Schizaeales > Lygodiaceae > Lygodium > Lygodium microphyllum. Next base: position 124,002,098 of record NC_141137.1, on the reverse strand, counting down.
ATCATAGTGAGGGTATAATAAGAAAATGACTCTCAAGAGCTAATTTCAGGTAAAAAGTTATATCTTTCATATTCTCCATAGTATCCTACACACATGAGATTGTCTCAGTTGTCTTGAAATGAATATGATACACAATGTCACTAATAATTTTATTTATTGCTAGGTTAATCTTTTTTATATTTTAATAGACGAAAACCTGAACAATAAACATTTAAAAAAGAAGGAGGCTTACTAGTAGTAGCAGGATTGTTTGAATCAATGTTTTTATCTTCCAAAAATCAAAGTACTTTCTCTCTTCTAATCATAATATGTTACATGTGTCTTATCCATTAGTGCTTGCTAAAAATTTGACTTACAACATAGTATAATGAAGATATTCTATTTTTAACTGCTAAGATCAAGGTGAATCTTTTCATTTTTTATTATATTAGCTTGAGGTTCATCCTTAGTATATCTATCCCTACCAGTTTGTGTCAACACAATGAGTCTCTTTTTACAATTTTCTTATGAATCAACTAAAGAGATGGAAGAAAAACTTGCATTTGGTTGAAATAAAATCTTACCGAATGGATGACTTGGGAGATGAAGTAAAGATATGGCTTGGATATCTTGACCCACTTGAATCTATTGGAAATTGATGACTTGATCTCGTTTTAAGTCCATGAAGGCCCATATCTCTATAGCTAAATCATCAAGTGGCGCTAGTCCTTTGGGCAGAGACTTGTTTGATTGTTGATCACCTTCTCGAGGGTTTGTGAAAGGAGATGAAGGGAGATCAAAGCAAACTTGCAGTAAAAACCAAATGTGATTTTGGTGAGAAAATTTGTGATTATGTATAATTTTCTTTGAGAACTAAGAAACAAAGAGAATGATGATTCAAATGACTATAGATGAAAAACAAATGTTGGTGGAAAAATGTGATAGTATGATATTTAACTACTCAAAAAGAAAGAATAATGGTCAAAAAGGTGACCCCTAACATGAGTTAACACCCTTAGGCATTTAATAGCTCACCTCTTATAAATGAATAATATATATGAAATCTGAATGGCCAAATTTGAAGGGTTCATTATTCTAAAGCCTTAGCTAATTAGCAACTTCATGATTTTCTTACAAGTTCCATTTTTGAAATGTTTTCATCACTCTCAGTACTACCATGATTCTCTTCATTGCTCTCTTTTTTGTTTAGAAAAAAGTGTAACCCATGTTTGACAGTCTACACACAACTTTCTTATCTCTAGGCTTGAAATATATGGTTATTTTTCTTCTCTATTGTGTCATTCACCTCTTAGTTACCCTCTATTTTTCTTAAACAAAACTCTTGGCACCTAAGTTCATGCATACCTTTTTGTATGGACTCAATGTAAGCCACTTTTCTGTTCACACGAAACCTCTATGCATGTAAACATAGTTTGTGGGACATTTGCAAAGAGCAATACTAACATTGTTAATTTGATATTTCTTCTATTTTCTACATTTAGATATACTTTGTAGTTTCTTAATAAACTTACAAGCGTGGTGATGCATACAAGCACGCTCTTCCTTGTAACTCGCTCATTCATTCACCAATTTTTGCTCACCATTTGGCAACCCCCTTTTTACAAATATTTTGATGCTCCCATAAATGCATATTAGTCACCTGTGTCTTTGCTTTGATTTTTTTGTAGTATTCCTTAAGCTCTATATTGTCAAAGCTTGTAGATTTTAATTATTCTACTAGATTTTCTTTAGCCCAAGTAGTGAGATTTCTCGAGCAAAGTCATGTAGAAGATAAGATGTTGCTAGTATTAGCTTTACTTTTAGCTCATTTGCACCATATATAGATGGTGAAATGGTAGTACAGATGACTTTGCAATAATGTTTTTACCATAGGGTGATAATATGCTTACATAGCATGTCTTCTTCCTTCTAATCGCTTTCTCAAAGCAAGGCACTTACTAGGTCTTAGATAGTTTTATTGTTGTGGAGTTCTTGTTAGTGTCTTATCCATTTCTTGCTTTCACTTTCACATTTTTTGTTGCACCCTTACCAAGTTTTGTTTATGGTGCTTTGCAACCGTAGGAAGGAAACCTTCAATTGCATGGTGAATATCTTCTAGGTCCTCACTTAGGTTGGCCATTTTGTCCTTCTCTTATTCTAACAAGATGGTGACCTCAACCATTATGTTTTTTGCTTCTTCATTTCATGTTTACAACTCCTTGACCTCCTCTATAGTGGTCTTCATTTCCTTCATGGTAGTATCCATTATGTCTATTGTTCTTGTGATGCTAGGAGTTCCTAGATTAAATCTTACGTATATGCTTGATGTGAAACATTCTCCTCCTTGAGTTGAAGTTGGCACTTATGCTATTGTTTGATTGCTCTACCTTTGTCTTACTTAAGATATTTATAGAGGCTTTTTAGGGTGGCTAGAGTCCTAGGGATATGACTTATTTTAGTGGATTACTCCAAAGAGATAGTAGCTAACTTTACAAGCCATTTGATTAAGGATGTAACAATTGTCCCCGTAATGACTTTCTTTCTTATCCCTATCATTTTATCTTTTAGTTCTTGTATAGTTACAAGTAATCTTAGGGTTTCTACATAAAGTTACATTTAAAACCTACTAAGAAATCTTGTTTAAGCAATAACTTTCTTGAATGCTTCTACCTTTCATTATAAGATATGAAGGGTTCAACGATGCAAAATGAAAAAAACTCTCACTATCATTAGGCACACCACTAGATTTTTCAGTATGACAGTTGATATATGCATTGATCAATTAGTGACACTCATATTAATGGTTCTAGGGATGCGTAGACTAACACAATTATTGATTATTTGTGCACATACTAACATTGTAAAATTGGTGCACATACCAGTACGTTTTGGGACCAAAAGTATATCAAGAATGAGGAAAAACACATGGTAAAATCATCTAGGTAAGAGCACATTGCTCTCCTCCATTTTGCATTAGTTTTTGTTTTGCTTGTTTGATTGTCTCCTATCCACTCTTTCTTGTACATTTTACTTTATTTTTTTCTTTTCTTATTTGATTGTCTCCCATCCACTCTCTCTCTTGCATACTTTCTTGGAAAAGACATGGCTTCAAGGTAGTTCTTTTTGCATACTAGCTTCCATGCTCATGACGGCTATAATTTGAGTTAGAAAGTGTGTGCATGAGAGATAAAGCTTAAGAGAAGAAGGAAAAATCTCAATGTGAGTCAATTTGCACCATTCTTGGCTTGGTGCTAATGTAATAACATACTTGAGATTAATATTTTTAAATAATTTTTAATGTGATTATAATTTTTTCATAATAATATCTTTAAAAGTTCTTAATCAAGTTTAGGATGAAGATTATGAACATTATAAGGATTATGATTTATTTTCTTCAAAGGTTCCTAAATGGGATAAAGATTAGGAATACAATTCAAGAAAATTTAAATTTTCTTAATTATGGTTAGAAAATCTTCTTAAATTTTCTTAAATAAGATTAGGATTAGAAATCAGATAGCTAAGCCACATATGCTAGGCTATGTACAAGCTACTAGAATCCAAGTTGGGTTAGAGTAGATTCACAATAAACATAAAATAAATGTGAGGGCTTCTTCAAACTACACATACACATCCAAAATTCCTATTTCACATAAACTTGAAAGTTGCAATAAACTTAAGCTAGATGGCTATCTTAGACTAAGCAATTTTTAGTTCAATTCATGTATGTTGATTTCATATATTTTGATCAAGGCTTGAAGTAATATATTAGGAAAACTTTGGACTCAAAATAGGCCTTTAGGGTGCTTGACTCACTCTCTCACCTAAAAAATGGGGCCACTTTAAAATTTTTGTAAACAAACTCCAAACTTTTTTAACTTTTGATATTTAGAATGTACTCTTTGATCTCTTTGTATTGATCTATAGGATATCATGAGATTCTTCATATTTCAAAAGATTCCAAATTGATGTGACCCCTTGATGTGACATCCATCCTCCATGGATGTCACATCAAGGGATCACATCAATTTGGAATCTTTTGAAATAAAAAAATATCATGATGGCCCCAGTTTTGAGAAGAGAGAGTGAGTGAAAACCCCTAAAAGGCCCATTTTTGAGTCCAAATTTCTCCTAATGTTTCAAATAAGAGATACCTAAATCAAAGAACACCTTGCCCATGTAGCCAATGTAGGATAGCTATTAGACAACAATGATCCATCACCTACAAGCATATATGGTGTTGTCAAAAGTTTGATGCTGAGGTTTGAAGCCTCCCAATTACATCAACTCGTGTGAGAAGTTAACTTGTCTTTCATGTGACTCGTGACTCTAACCATTATATACAAGCATTTATGGATAGTTAATAAATTATTATAACTAAGGTATTCATAAACTATCAAATGGAGAGTTTTAACAAAGGGCCAAGTTCTATCAACCAATGGGACACATTTGAAGGTGGCAGAACTATACTTTTAGGTGAGTATTGAGGTACTTTAGGGTGAAGTTGGATACACAACCTCCACTGATGATTTGAGCAAAATTCAATGAAAAATTTGACATGAAGGAAGCAATTGCAAATGTCAAAGATTATTAGTTGGAGTTTGTGAAGAAAATACATGCCAAAAGTTGTGTTGCTGAAAGTCCCACAATTGAATATTTCAACTAGTGATCTAGACTTTGTTTATGTACCTTTGACTTGTGTTATTTATGCATTGGTGATGCTTGACGATGAGACATTGGGTAGGTTTATGCTATTGTGTTGGCAAATATACCACATATACTATTTTTCTAACCTTGCTAGTAACATGAAGACATGCATGGGGTTTGGTCTGTAGCCAATGCATCTCATAACACATCAAGTCTTTGATGCTATTTGATAGATGTGCATCATCATACGAGTGCATGAAGAGAGATAGGAAATAAATTTTTTATTTTTCTATTGGCTTATTATTATATTAAGGAGATTAAAAAGAGAGGTTTAGCTACCACATGATTGAGGTTGTTTTCAATATAGTAGGTATATTTGGTAGCTAGTCACTATACTCCCAACTAAGTGGTAGCTATTAGAGGGTATTGTTACTAGTATAACATGTAGATATATATTGGTTTTATCACTAGAATGCATTGCTAGTTGAATATATACGTATAGTAGGTACTAGTATAACTACCATTATGGTTGGTAGCTACTAGTAGAATTGGTATCTATTAGTATAATTGGTAGCTACCAATATAAGTAGAAGTATACTAGTATTGCTAGTAAAATTAGTAAACTAATAGCTATTTGTTATGTTGGATGCTACAACAACTACTACCAATATAACCAAGTTAATGGTTTATCACTTGTACTAGCAACTACTAGTTGTACTAGTAAAATTGCTGGTACATTAGTAGCTAAAGAATCAGTAGCTATCCATATAACTAGTACTATTGGTTGCTACCAATATACTTGTAGAAACTAGTACAACTAGTACTTACTAGGGTAACTGGAGACTACTAGTGTAACTGATAACCACCACATGTAGCCAATAATTATAGTAGTAGTTACCAATTATATTGGTAGCTACCAATGGTACTAAGATCTTCTAGTGGTACTAGACTCTATTAGTATATTATTTCTCAACCATACCATTGGTATAGCTACCACAATACCAGTAGCTACCATAATACTAGTAGCTACCATAATACACGTAGCTCTACTATAGTATTAATAGCTATCAATATACTAGTAGCCAACTTAGTGGTGGTACACTATACTTGTGGTAACCACCATTATATTTTTAGTTAGTTATATGGCTAGTAAATTGTCTTTAGAATCATTATAGACTTATTAATTTTTAATAAATTATCACTTTCTTGTAAACTTTACATCTTGAAAGGACATGAAAAAAGAGAAACCATTTACATAATCAAATTTTGGAAATAGCAATGTCTATGTACTTGAAATATAAATTATTGTTAACTTTTGATGCAACATGCATTGTTTAGTTTGATGCTTAGTATAATGTTATTTATCTATAAAATTTATACCTAGAAAGGAAGCCATAGAGGGCTAGAACCCACCAATATTATCGGCATTGAATATTGGTAACACTGATTTTTGAAACATCATCAACATCCATTATTTTGTCATAACTTTATTTTATAGATCTTCTATTTGGCATTCTTATGGCAAATGTAGATGCAAAGAAAGACTCACAAAAAATGGGAGAGGACTAAGATGAAGGGAAAGAAGTGACTTTTGCAGTCATGAATGTGCAAATGGTTGCAACGAAGAGCCCTTCCCTTACAAGGTCCTTGGATTACCACAAAGAGGCTAAGAAGAAAGGCAAGAAATAAGTGTGAAGATCCAGATGCAGCTATGCTAACTTTGTTGAAGTTGCTCAAAAGACACCACCACTATCAATACCAAAAGAAGTTGATTTTTTTGATAGGTGCATTATAAAATGTAGTTAGGCTTTACTAAATTAGTAACCCATTTCTTTGTAGGCACTTTATACCTTTCTATTGTTCAATCCAAGCATTTGTTTGCAATGAGAGTCAAACCATTTTTGCGATTCTTTATGAAAACTATTTTAAGTACCACTAGTTTGATTGGATTCTCTTTGTTTATTGTTAGATATGCTTGTAGAAGATTTGGAGTATTTGACTCCTTATGGATCTCTCCAAGTTCGAGGATGCACCTATAATGAGCCTATAACAAAAGAGCCATATCACATGAGTGAAAAGAGTATTCAAAAATACCCTTTACTTACATGTATTAAAATGATCCCTTGTCCTTAAGAAAATAAAAAGTTTTTTTGAAATTGCAATAAAGAACCTCCTTTTTAAAATGTAATCTTGAACATTTCTTTAAATAAAATAACTATTCTATTGATTACATGTGGTACACTTACAATTGTTTAGGTAAACTCCATGAGGTGGAGCTAAGGTGTTCAATGGTTTTATTGACATTGGTTTTAAAATGAAGATGCTTACCACAAATGATTCAATATATGTGATAGTTTTTCTTTAAGGATTAAAGATTATTAACATTTGGGTATAGAATCTTCAGATGATGCACATGTTCATGCTAAAGAAGCAACATATCAATGTGGGTATTGAAGCATATGTGCATGTTGAGGATATAGAATATACTATCTATAAATGCATGATTTCGTTAATGATATAATTGTAGAGAAGGATGATCTAGGGGTGTAGGTTTATGATACATCTTTTCATCTATGAAAAATATTGATTTGACAATTGGTGATTATGGATGTCAAGGTGCATAATCTTCAGTTGATATACATGTGCATGTGGAAGAGAAGCAACACATGTGGCTATTGAAGAATGTGTCAATGTTGAGGATGCAAAAAATTTTGAGCTAGAAATGCATGTTATTGATGAGGATACAAGTGCAAAGGAGGATGATGTAGGGATGTAGATCTATGATATAGCATCTACATATATAGAAAATGCACTAGGTGTAGGAGAGGGGTATGGGTTGGGGGAACTTTATTTGTCATCATGAAAAGGTGTAAGATAGTAGAATTTTGAGCCAATTTCTACTTCAACATTGGATCTCAATGGCATGCTCATTATACATTGCCACTCATTCTTCTAGTTCATTATAGTGTGCATAGCAGGCATAGAAAAAAAGTGTATGTTGCTATGAATTGTAATGGATGTGAGTTTAGAGTGTTGCCTTGATAATTTTGATGTCCTTTCTTGGACATGTATCATGCATCCTAAGGCTAAAGGTGTGCTAACATGGTGCTTTCTAGACCTTGGTTACTAAACTAGTGTTGTATTCCCACAAGAGAACTATTGCAAAAAGAGGAACTATACAGTACCGAGACAAAGAAAACTTGTCTTCCTTAAGAAATTGAAGAATTTTTGGAATGCCTTTCTTAGATGCATCTCAACTTGTATAATTTTAAGCGATTAGAGTGTTAAAAGGCAATATTGAATCCCAATCGCATAATGTTGCAAGTGAAATAAATTCTATATCAAACCTTGTAATATCTCTATTATCTCAAATTTAATATCCCCATCATTTCAAACGTGCATTTATAAAATACCCAACACTTGATCATCAAAATTTTCATTCCAAGTATACACACTCTCCTCAACATTGGAAAAACCAAAGTGTGATTATGTAGCATAAAGGTTAGTGTGCATGAAAGGGGGACTTAGGTAAGAGAGTAAAAACCTTAGAGTAAGATAAAAACATTTAGTTAAAATACTCAAAATAAATCATTTTTCTTAAAATTTTTCTTCTTCTCATCATCATCATTTTTGTCACAATTAATCACCACCGCAAAGGACACACACACACATATTTGGGGAGAAAGAAAGAGAGAATATGATGGAAGACAAGAGAAGTGCTAGATCATCATTGAATGAAATCTTCACCTCGACCTCTTTTATGAATCACTCTTTGCACAACTCTGTCATGATAAAAATAAGGGGCAAATTTTATCCTAATGGCATTTTTCAGAGGTTTTCTTGATCATTGGGCTAAATTTTAGGCTTGAAAACTCAAAAAATAGCTCATGCATGCAAAAATTTACATATTTTCACCCAAAATTTCCCAAAATACCTCTCACAAGAAAAAATGAGGCCACTTTTGTAGCTATTAGAGGTTTTGGATACAATGCAGAGCATGCCTCTTCTAAACCCAATGGCAAGTTTCAATTGAAACACCAAAGATTCTTTGGCCTGGAGGTGTCTTTATCACCAAGTCTAAAAAAGGAAGAGTCCTTATGAATCCAAATGCTTTCCCTGGTTCTAATTAGAGCTCCACGTGGATCTCCATCATGGGCCTTTTCCAATCTTATATATTACTCCTCCATTAGTGCAAGCCTGGATGTTGATGTAGGAAATTCCAATTCTATACCTTGCATAGCTCTGAATCTAGGTACTAAGTAGTAATTTGAATAACTCCAAAGAAAGGGATAGAGCTTGATGATACACCACAATATTCAAAAATCAATTACTGATATTGGCTGATGAACAATTTAAAGCTCCCGATCTTCACGTGGAATCATGAAACCATATGCAACTGACCATTTGTATATCCCAATCATTGTACCCTACACAACTCTTAGTCTAGATACAAAGTGGTAACAAATGTTGTGTAAAGTAAGGGATACCCCTTCAATGCTTATTCCTCTAATTAAGACGATAAAATGACCTTCAAACTTCAAAGTCTCAATGCAAAGGCATACAATGAATGGAAATAAGAACATATGGCTTCTAAATATTAGATGTTACTTATCATGCTATGGTAAAGCTTATGCTTGTAAGGAAGCACTTAGAGCCACAAACCAGTAAAACCTAGCATATCTCATGGCTATGCAATTGTAGTAAACATCTTGAGATACCAGTTTCAAAGAACATGAGCATTACCATCAAAATAGTACCAAGCAAATGAAGCTTAGTGAGCCATGGCTTAAGCTTCTAAGCATCAACCTCCACACTTGTATATGAAATTGTACCAAATCAATGATCTGGTTGTTGTAACAGAGATATTTGATTCTTAAAAAGAGCCATGAAGATGAAATGAAGATTTGCTTGTATGGATGACTCTCCAATGCCATAATAGTGAGCCAATGGTCAAATAAGAGTTGGTATGCCTATAGATTTATACTTGTTTGAGAGAGCACAAAAAAATAGTAAACCAATCTAGGAGAATGCATCGACTCTAGTGTACATGTAGAGTAATAATCTAATGTCTACACTCTTGCTTTTTAGTAGGTCATTAGAAACTCTTAGATAGAGCTATTCATGCAATCAAACTTCAGCACCACAGAGTTTCGGCCTTTGCCCCTAAAATAGTGTTGAGGGAGCTCACTGCTCAACCGCCAAGTCCCACGGACCGCTTATCCCTTCAAGCATTTCAAGCAAGCACCTATGGCTATCTCTCACCTAGCCCATGCGCCTTTGATCCTACCGGGGTGTATTGAGCTTACCTTGATGCCCAAATGAGTTGCCTCCTCCCTCAAGCACACTAGTAGCTCCACCATTTGTGATGCAAGCTCAAGCACCCTCAAGCCTCCACCTCCAAGCTCCATCCTCCATAGCCACACACAAGAGAAGAGAAGAGAAGAGAAGAAGAAGGGAGGAGAAGATGGAGAGCTTCACCTCCCAGATCCCTCACCCTCACACACTCACTCCCACACTCCCTCTCTCAAGCACACACAAGCAAGCAAAGAGAAGAGAGGAATATAATAAGATGAGTCCACTTTTGCCACACACCAAAGAATGGGCTCTTCATTCAATTTTCAACTTTATATACAAAACCCTAAATCCCTTTTGGATGGTCATCCCCTTATCCCCTTTTTTACATGGCTAGTAGTGGCCCTCTTTTCCATTGTCCTCATATCTTCCTAGCTTCCTTTCTACCGCCCATCTACCTTTACAATTTGCACAGGAGGGATCCTAGCGCTCTTTTAAAAATTTTTTAAGGAGAGCCTTGTATTTAAAAATGTGCTTTTTCCTTTGACTTAGCTTTTGAGGCCACCCTTGCACTTTCGAGCATTTCCCTTCTTGCTTCTTCCCTTGTGTCTGATTTCCTTCTGGGTCACCTCCTTTAGGTCTTGACTTGTGCTTTTCCACTTTTTCCGCTTTCTTCTTGTGTTGAGGTTAACATTACCCCCCTCCTAGCCTAGTGCCAGTCCCATGGCACTAATGGGTAGTAGTTGGAAGGTGGGATGGGTGTAGCCAGATGGCTTTTTTGAGTTTGTATACAAGCCCTTGCACGGGATGGTGTTAGATGGACCAGCCCTTGAAATTGAATATGTTGTTGGGGATGATCCCTCCTTGATGCTGATGATGGGTGGATCTATCCTTGAAATTGAAGATTGTATTGGACAGATCCCTACTTGGAGAATGGCAGGTGGACGGATCTATCTTTGAAATTGATGATGGTGTTAGACACGAATATGTTCTCTTGCCCTCTGAGGTTGCAACGACATGAGCGGTACATGGTTTTTCCATGTTCCCTTTAAGTTGCCTTATCCCTTCACCTATGTCTATTTAGAGTTCACCACTTGCACAGGAGAAAACCTCCATCCTTTCTAAGCACCTTGATAGAATCTTTGGTGCTTTCTGTCATCCTTGAGAGAGCATCCTTTGTCCTTGATAGGTCCTCCCTCATCCTTGAGAAAACCTTGCCAAAGTAGTTGGAGCTTCCCCATGTTTTTTCACAGGTTGCTATCTCTGGCATTGTTCTTGCCTGAGTAGACTGAGCTTCTTCATTCACTTTTTGAGAGGGGCTTCCTTGGTTTTCCTCTACGTCATGTGGGCTACATGGTGATATATCATGTAACATTACCCCCTCCAAGATGGTTGCAAGTTCCATGACATTGGTAGTTTTGAGTTGATGAAGATTCAGTGATTGAAAAGGGCCATCGTGTCAATCGATGATGATGGGATCTCGTGGTGGAGATTGGTTTTGGGAAGATATTGATTAACTAGTTGAGATGGTGGGGGCCAAGAATGTATTGCATGGATGATGGGGCCTCTGAAGTTGGTGGGTTGCAACCTTTTTTATACCTAAAAATAAAAGAAGGTGCTCTACCTGGGGTTGTGTCTACCTTGCAGTGTGGTGCATTGTGCTTGTGCTAGTGGAACTACAAGTTGGGGCCAAACCACAGGCGGCGTGGGTGTTGTCCCACACTTGAGGACCCAGTTCATGCGTTGTTGTTAGAGGTGCATTGTGTAGCTTAGGGAGACAGGTGTGGAAGTCCTGGCCTTGAGGTGCCCTAATCTTGATATGGAAAATCAAAAATGGGTGAGGGGGTTAGGGATGAAGCCGGCCGATAGAGGCCACCGGACGCACCTAACTCGATGACCCCTAGGTATAGTGACTGTGATTTACATGCATTTCGCTTCCCTTTTATTTTGCCACACATTGATCCGGCCATAGAATAGATAACTTAGCTGGTATTGGAGGTCAAAAAGAGTGGTGGGGGCATCCTTCTCGTAAAAACCTCCCTCCCTTTAAGGAGCTGCTACTTGCTACCCCCTTTCAAAACTTGGCCTTGCGTCTTTAGTCGGCCTTCTCTGGTGGCTCTGCTTCTGTGGGCCCTACAATTTGTGTTTGGATGTGTAGCCCATGCCTTAGAGCCCTGCGGGTGATCTCCATCTTTTTCTTTAAGGACTCAATGGCCTCCTCTACCACCTCAGATTATGTGGCATCTAAGAGAGTGGGAAGGAAGGCGTGTTGTTGGGCTTCTAAGGTCACCTATGTAGCCTCTACGTCGTACTCTCTACTAGCACTTTGTCGCCCTCTGCAAGGGATAGTCGACGCGCTAAGGCACTCACTCTTTCTTCGCTCCTATTCATGCTATCATCTTCTTTTTTCTTCATTTCTCCCAAGCTTTCGTTGTGCTTGTAGGCCAATGCCCTTAGCCTCTTTTCCTATTCTTTGATGTCTCTTTCTAAGCACTGTTGTTCTTCAAGCTCCGAGGCTAGCCTTTGTTCCAGATTTGCTATATGCTTTAGGTGCCATTAGGTTCTCATTTCTTCTAATGTTGCTAGCTGCTTTGTAGCATCTCAAAATTTTCATTTTCTTTTTGGAGCTCTTTGTACAGCACCACCACCTCATCAAAATTTTGTTGTAGGCTCATCAGGTTGTGTGCTTCCGCCATGAGTTTGGCTTGCCATCCCTCATCTAGCTCCTTGATCTGTCTTTGATAGGCTGGGTCCTTTCTAACTGAGAGGCTACCATGGTCTTCCTTTCAGCCTCGAGCTCAATGATGGCTATGTTCTTGTTTTCCTTTGCCCGTTCCAGCTATGACAAGAGTTCTTGCACATTGGTATCCTAGGTTGTGGACAATGGCAATGCAAAGGGACCAATGGTTGTAGATGCCTCTATCTTTGGCTGTTTGAGGTCCCGTCTAGATTTTGCATCTGCAATCACCTATCTTCTTGAGCCCATCATAGGAGTTCTTGCACTCACACCTTGATCCATCTCTTTGTTGACCAGGAACTGCATCCATGCCACCAAATTGCTAGCATCTACCGTGATAGAGGAGTCTTGGGTGGGTGCAGTGACTGGGGTGGCGGGTAGTAGGATGATTGGGAGAGGGTGGATCAAAACCTTGCCCTTTCCCTCAGTCATTTTGGGGGAGGTAGGTCTTTGGGTGCCTTGGAGCTAGTGCTTGGACATTTGTATCGAGGTGCTTGGACCTTCGTCACTCCTCTCGTCTTAAAGGTTGCTCCATTGAGAGGTAGATAGCAAGAGCTATGTCTTCTTTCTCCTTCATCCTGAGCTCCACCTTTTCCTCCTCATATCTTTTCTTTCTCTCGTCCTCCGCTCTTCTAGATTCATCTTTTATTCTCTTTGCCTCTTCCCTTTCTTCTTTCTTTTGTCATTCTTTCATGCTTTTGGACTTTCTTTGTGCTTTGTATCGATCTGTTTTCTCCTTCTTCTCCCTCTCTTCTTTGGCCTTCTTCTACAGAGTCTCTTTCTTTGACTTCTTGGCCCTTCCTTGGCTAGATTGTGCTTCTTACTCTCCTTTATCCTCAATCACGGTCCTTTTGCTGGACTGTTTCTGCCCTTGTTGTGGTAGGGACCTATCCAGAATCTCACCGACTACCTCATCGTCTTGTGCTTCTCTTATGATGGTTGTCAAGATTCCTCCAAAGCCAATGGTGGAGGCCTTTGAGGATGACAATTTCTTGGCTTTGGAGGCCAAGGACTCTCCCCCCTAGGTCTTCCAACCGTGGCTAATGCTTTTTTTGACGTCTCTATTGTCTTCCTTTCACAAAATCATTGAGGTTGACCTCGTCGAAGGATTGGGTAACAGTAGTGCTCTCCAGCATTGGTATGTTGATTTTGTTCATCAACGCATTATACCATTGACTGGAGAACAAAGCGTGTACCATTTTGGCCTTGATTTGAACACTGGATTGGGGATGTCAGCTAAACTTATGCTGTCATTGGTGTGTACTTGTTGGGGCTCCCATCACTATCACTTTATTCTTTATTCTTTTAGTGACTATTGGACTTTCCATTTGCTCTCTCTCTCTTTCTTACTCTTGCTCTCCCGCCATAGATCTTCCAAGAAAGCTTCGATCCTTCTCACCTTTCAATTGGTATCAGAGCATGGATTCATGATTACTCGAGATTGGTTCGTGGATTCTTTAGCTTCCTATTGAATCCCTACATTCATTGGGTCTCTTTGCCGGCAGCCATAGTCGACTCTCCTGAGCTCCCGTCACTCCTCGACTTCCCAAGCACCTACCGGGCCCCTTTCGGCACCCTCAGGGCATTCCAACAAAGGTATTTCTTCATTTTCTTTAGGGTTCCACGCTAGTTATAGGTCTATAGGTTTGAGAAGAGAAAGGGGGTAGCACCATTGAAGCTCTCATGCTCCATATCTCAACATAGGCTTTACTGGGGCACCTTAGGCTTGTTGTGTGCCTTCTTTGGTACCCACTTGAGCTTCCTACCACTCTGACCAGCAAAAAATCCTGAATAGCAACCTTGAAAATATTTGTGCCATTTTTTGAGGTGCATTTATATCACGTAATAAGTCCTTTGATCTCCTCCATCTCATTCTAGTCATTGGCAGCCTCATTTGGGCACTATACACTTGGTTTATGATTGGCATTTGATCCAGAGCCTTGGCATTGAGCATTGATGTGATTTAATTTAGGTTTGGGACTATTATACACTGTTTATAGGCAGCCCACAATAGTGCTATATTAGCATTTTATGTCTGGACCACTTTGGCATTGACATTGGTTGCTCTGTTGGTCTCGAATGCTCCCTAAATGCTAGGGGAATGTATGCCTATGATATGAAATGCTTTTGGGGCTAAACTTTCTTAGTCATTGACTATTTTACACAGTCCATAGGTAGCCAAAAATAGGGTAGCCCCTTGTCATTACATTTATATGCTCATGCTACATAGTCATTTGATGCTTGATTATGCCCGGTTTTTGCCTATACATATGGGAAAGTATGCCTATGGTTTATCTATGGATTTGAACTTGGATTGAGACACTATTTGCTTAGTTTTGGACATTTATTTTTTGCTAGAATATTCAGGGCTGAAGCTCTTTTTCTTATAATTGGATATGCCTATTGGATTCGGGCTATGTCTTGGATGTATAAATTGATGTAGTTACTCTCAAGGATCAATATAGAGCTTGGATTTGCTCTCGAACCATTGGTTGAGCTTGATCTCGCTTCGCATAGAATTTGGATCTTCATCTTTGATGTACTTACGGCATGTACTTTACTTATGTTTGATCGTGTGTCTTGACATGCTTGGCCTACGCCACTACTACATGCTCGCTACATTGTTTGGAGTTGGATACTAATGAGCCTTGCTTTGGCTGATTGCCTAGAGCTTACTTTGGCTATTTCTTGGCTTGCCAGAGTTACCTTTTGATTGTACTTGATGTCTATGGATGCTATGTATGGATGCTACATGGCCTATATGCTCATGAGGTCTTATTGATGCTTGATCTTGGATCTTCTGGCACTAGTGCTACCATATGCCCTTATTGAGCTTCTTTGCTTGATATTTATGGATTTTATGCCAGTGGGAGTGTCTTGATAGGCTTAACATACATTGAGCAGGCGGTTTATGCTACTTGAGCATTCGGATACTTGAGACTGGGATCTTCACTTGGATGTTGCATGGTTGATATGTCGTGGTCCTCACAGATGTATTTGGGCTGATTTGGGCTTTGCACTCCCTTGAGCATACACCTCTTTGTGTCACGTCTTGCCAGTGTTGTGTACATTTTGCCCAATTATATAGGGGGTGTGCCGACTTACTGAGGGATTCGTTTGGCATGCTTGGGTGTTTGCTCCATGTCTGTATGACTATCACATGTTGATTTATGCCCGCTTGATGCCAGCTATGCTTTGAAAGTTAGTGGTTGACTTGGTGCATTCATTTTGCTTACAGTTTGCTCTCATTGTACATGGCTGTAATTTATTACAGCAAGAAGTTATGCATGGACTGGCATGGAATTTTCATGTTGAATCATCCTGATTTTATGTACTTTTGATGGTACTTGGTAGGCAGCATCATTAGCTATTGGTTCGAGGTCATTTTGCCTTATTTTTGGTGGTATTTTGGCTATTTATAATAGAAAATAGTAAGTAATTTTAAACTGTCTACACCTTTTTGTACTGCAGTATGGCATCTTCAGTATCATTAAGCTTGAAGGTACGAATTATGCCTATTGGAAGAGCCAAGTTTGGCAGGTATTATTGCAGAAATCCAAATAAAGCCGGTAAGGATGCATGTCGAGCAGCCTGAAACTATGATTGATGATGAATGGGATGAGCTTGATGAGTTATGCAAGTCCACCCTTATCTTGTCTCTCACTGAATAGGTGCATTACAATGTGGTTAAGGAAGCACATAGTGCTTGGCAATTTTGGGATAAGATCAAGAACCTCTATGACAAGAAAAGTCCAACAAGTCAGATGTATTGACTGAAGCAACTTATGGACCTACGCATGAAGGAGAATATGGTGATGTCTGCTCATTTGAGCCAATTCCATGCTATTCTCAAGAACTTGACTTTGCAGGCCATTACCTTCAATAATGAGGTTACTCCATTGTTTTTGCTTGGGACTCTAAGTGAGTCATGGGATATATTCCACATTGCCTTATGTGCTCCTACTACTATTTTGAACTTGCCTAATGTAGAGAGTACTCTTCTCTTATTCTGCAGGAAGAGATCAAATGTAAGAACTTGGATGCCTCTCATGTGTCGCATGCTTTGACTGTTAGAGGCAGAAATGATAATGGAAAGAATGACCATGGGAATGGCCGTGGTGGTAGAGACTCCCATAAGTCTAGGTCTAAGTCACGTAGCATGTCTCATGGGATAATGTGACATGTCATCATTGTGGCAAGAAGGGTCATATACGCCCACAGTGTCATGAGTTTCACAATGAGAAGCGCAAAGAGAAGGGGAAAAACAAAGTATAAGAAAAGTCCTCTGATCGCAGCATGGTACCTATGAAATCTAGTGTGAAAATAGAGGAAATCAATATCATGTAGACTGATGACTCCGATGGGGAGTACATACTTGCAGATAGTTCTTGTGATGCTACACCGTTGACCGAGGTTCACTCTATATATGCACACTGCTGCTTTTGGATTATGGTGCTTCATTTCATGTTACACCATATCCTAAATGGTTTCACTCCTACTGCACTGTCTCTAGTTCAGTTTGCTTAGGTGATGACAAGTAACTTGCTATTGTTGGCATTGGGGATGTACAGCTGCAGTTCTCTACTGGCAGTGCTTTTTTGTTACATGATGTATGTCATGTACCTACGCTTACATGCAATCTTACGTCTGTGGGCAGCTTGATGATATCGAATTTCATGTTTCATTTGGGGATTCTACCTAGAAGATCACCCGTGGTAGACTTGTGCTTGCTAGAGGTGCTAACACTGGGAGCCTCTATCCTCTTGTAGTTGATGGGTCCTCTATTGACCATGTTTTGTCAGTCAGTTCCATCCCACATGTATCTCTTTGACATGCCTCTTTGGGCCATATATCCTTGAAGGGAATGAAAACACTTTCTGGTTTTTGTAGTACTTACCACCCCTTGACTATGCATGTTTTGATTCATGTGAGCATTGTCTTTATGGCAGACAGACTAGAAATATGCATAAGAAGTCTAGTAGGACACGTATGAGTGAGCCCTTGGCATTGGCACATTCGGATGTCTGTGGACTTATGCCCTGTCAGTATATGGGTGGTGCAAAGTATTTTGTGATGTTCATTGACGATGTTTCGCGTAAAGTCTAGGCTTATCCCATTAAGCTTAAGTCAGATTTCTTGGCTCTGTTTCAGAGATGGCTTGCATTGGTTGAGAACCAAACTCTGGGCATAGGTTGAAATGCCTTAGGACTGACAATGGGGGAGAATATGTGTCACGTGCCTTTGAGCAACTATGTGACGAGAGAGGTATTAAGCGTCAGTTGATTGCCCCCTATACCCCACCCTAGAATGGTTTGGCTAAGTGGATAAATAGAACCATCCAGGAGCATGTACGCAGTATGCTTAGCCATACAGGCCTACCACAGAGCTTTTGGGCTAAGGCAGTTAGTATAGCTGTGCATATCATCAATAGATCACCTTCCAGTCGTTTGGATTTCCTGGTTGCAGAGGTGTCAAGATTGTGGGAGAGAAGGAAGGAGTCTCACTTGTAGCTTTCTCACTTGCACAAATGGGGGAATACACACAAAGGTGGAGGCTGAAAACAATTTTCCTCTTCTTAGTTGTGTAAGCCAAAAGAACTCTAGTACAAAGAAATAGAAGAACCCTATATATAGGTCTCAAACCAAACTCAACTAACTAAGGTGGCATACTAACTGAGCCACGAACTAGAGTAGATAAGGATAGTTGTCATCTAGCTATTATTCATGGGCGGTGTACCAACCGCATCTGCAGCTAACAAGTCGGTGACATAAATGCACAACGGTCACCCTGGCATATCACGAGTGGAGCTCGATATCTCAACACTCCCCCTCGAGCTCAATCCCAATTCTTGCACACCAAGCAGGTCTCTGAACTTGCGCAACTTCTCTGCGCCCAATGCCTTCGTAAATATGTCAGCTACCTGATCCTCTGTGCTGACATAAACTAGATCAATAAGACCTAGTAAAACCCTCTCCTGCATATAGTGATAATGCACCTCAATGTGCTTTATTCTAGCATGATAGACTCGGTTATTTGCCAAGTGTATACTACTCATGTTGTCACAATAAATGACAACTGGCCCATCTATAGGCTGATGCATATCATAAAGTAGCTTATGCAACCAAGCTACCTCACATGCAGCCATTGCTGCACCCCTGTACTCAGCCTCTGTGCTTGATAAGGCAACTGTAGGCTGTTTCTTGCTGCTCCAAGTGACTGCAGCACTCCCAAAAGAGAACACATATCCACTGGTAGATCGTCTATCAGAAATACTACCAGCCCAATTAGCATCAGTGTATCCATGCAACTGTATCTAAACCCCAGTCTCATAAAATAGTCCATACTGCAATGTGGACTTCACATATCTGAGTATGCATCTAGCCGCATCCAAATGCGGTTTCCTTGGAGCCTGCATAAACTGACTTACCAATCCAACATCATAGCTCAAATCTAGCCTGGTAATATTCATATAAATCAAACTTCCTACTATACGTCTGTACATAGTAGGGTCTTCCAGAAGCTCACCTGTGTCTGCGCTTAGCTTCACATTCTCCTCCAAAGGAACTGAAATAGGCTTACAGCCTGTCATCCCATATTTAGACAGCATGTCCAATCCATACTGCCTCTGCAAGAGCCGTATCCCACTTGGTGATCTAATCACCTCAATGCCCAATAAATAACGCAGCTCTCCCAAATCCTTCATCTCAAACTTCTGCTTCAATAGCATTTTCACATGAAGGATATCTTCATCACTATCACCTATCATAATCAAATCATCAACATAAATGACAAGTAGCATAATACATTTCTCTGTTTTTCTCACATAAAGTGAGAAATCTGCCTTGGAAATCTGAAAGCCAATAATGACAAGATATTGTCTTATCTTGTTAGACCATACTCTATGTGCTTGCTTCAAGCCATACAAGGCTTTCTTCAACCTGTAAACAAACTCAGGATGAACAGCATGCTCATAACCTGGTGGCTGCTCCATATAGACCTCTTCTTGCAAATCACCATGCAAGAAGGCATTCTTTACATCCATCTGATGTAAAGACCATCCCTTTGATGTAGCCATAGCAATGGCTGCTCTTACAGTTGCCATCCTTGCAACCGGACTGAATGTTTCTTCATAATCAATGCCATATGTTTGTGCATACCCCTTGACTACTAATCTTGCCTTATATTTATTCACAGAACCATCTGCATTGTGTTTCACCTTATAAACCCACTTACAACCAATTGCATTATTATATTTAGGCAAAGGTACCAATTCCCATGTAGCATTTGCTTCCAAGGCATCCATTTCTTCATCCATGGCTTTCTCCCATTTTTCTTTTCCCATGGCTTGCTCAAAAGAAGTGGGTTCTGGTTCCTATATCACTTTGACCATATAGGCATAGTGAATGGCTGTAAATCCATCATATTTCAACCTATCCATAGGATACTAGCTCTGGTAGACCTGCGCAAAGTAGGTTCACTCCCAGGTGCTCTCAAAACGTCCCTGGTCTTCCTTACTCCAAGTGTAACAATAGAAGGAATACCCAACTCATCATCAATGCTCTGTTCTGAGCCACTGGATTCACCATCCACACAAGCGTGCCCTGCATTCACATCAAACATGGGCTGATCTACCTTCTCTTTTCCTTTTCGTGATACCTGCATACCACTATCTGCATTGCTTTGAGAAGATTCTCCTGATCTCAATCTGCCTGTCCATGGCGAAGAATGTGAACCACTGCTAGAGGACGCTCTAGATCCACTAATATCTTATGACTGCTGCTGTGAATTTTGTGCAGCATTACCATTTTGTGAATCTACATTATCAATCACATTTACTGGTATATACCAGCTACTCATCTCATAAAAAACAACATCTCTGCTCACTGTAAACTTACGAGTAGAAGGGTTATAGCATCTATACCCTTTTTGCTACAGAGAGTAACCAATAAAGATGCACTTCTCAGCTTTTGGATCCAACTTGGATCTCAACTCATCTGGCACATGAACATAGGCAATACAACCAAAATTTTTCAAATGAGAAATATTTGGTTTCCTACCAGTATACCTCTCCTCTAGAGTCATGCCATGTATTGCTGTAGTGGGAGTCCTGTTCATTATGTAGACTACTGTAGCAACTGCCTCAACCTAGTAAAAATCTGGCAGGTCTTTTTCATTGAGCATGGCACGAGATACCTCTCCAATATGCCTGTTTTTTCTTTTTGAAATTCCATTTTGCTGTGGGATATGACTACATGAATATTGCTGCTTTATGCCATGCTCCTGCAAGAACCTTGCAAACTCATTTGAGAGGTACTCTCCCCCTCCATCTGACCTTAGGCATTTTATTTGCAGGCCTGTTTCTTTTTCAACCATAGCTTTAAGAGTTTTGAAATGCCCAAAAACTTCACTTTTCTTTTTCATAAAATACACCCAAACTTTTCTGCTATAGTCATCAATAAAAGTGACAAAATAATGACAGCCTCCAATAGATGCAGCTTTAGTAGTCCACACATCAGAGTGGATTAATTCCAATGGCTTCTTACTCTCTTGAACATGTCTAGGAAATGCTTTCCTTGCCTGTTTCCCAAATTGACAGGCTTCACATACCTTATGCATTTCTACAACCTTGAATTTTGGCAATCCTGCAACAATATTTTGGGCTTGCATTGATTTAAGTCGCTATACATTAACATGACCAATGTGTTTATGCCAGATATCAATATCTGCAACTACACCGGTCCCATGTGCAAACATTGCTGCACTCAATTCAGGCATGTCTGCATCCAACGTAAACATTCTGCCCTTCTTCTTTCCTTTTTCTATCAAGCGACCTTTATTTTTCATATCCTCAACAAAGCATCCATGAGAATTAAATCTGACCTGCAAGCCCTGCTCAACCATTTGACCAACAGAAACCAGGTTCTTGGTAATATTTGGGACATGAAATACATCCGACAGGTATTTCTTTTTCCCATCCTGCATAGACAAAGGAAATTTTCCACTCTGCACAATAGAATGTGTAGTATCATCACCAGTCTCCATAAATCCTGGTTTTTCCATTTTCCTTGTATCCTGCATCCATTCTGCATGACTTGTCATGTGGTTTGATGCGCCTAAGTCAACATACCACACATCGTTGCTTTCTTCTGCACTTGTCATAGAATTGGTCATGTGCTGCACCATAAACAAATGCTCATTTCTGTCATCACCCTGTCTACTAGAAGATGCATAATTTCCTTGTTGCAATTTTCCATTCATGATGTCATTCTGCTTTTTATAGTAGTCTTTAGCCATATGATCCATTTTACCACAGTAGTAGCATTCAATATTGCTGTTTGTATTTTGGCCTCTTTGCCATCCACCACGACCTCTTTGGCTCCCCCTGCCTCTAGAGTTACCATGTCCTCCTCCATAGGACTGGTTTTCTTGAGTTTACTGCATATCCTAATTTCTACCACGGCCTCCTCTACCTCTGTCTCTACCTCTTCCAGCATTTGAGTAGAAGACAGCTTCTTTTGAAGTTCCTCCTAAAGAAGATACACCACCATTTCTCTGCTCCTCAGAAATTAGAAGAGCAATCAACTCCTCAAAATCAGGAAATCTTTCACGGACAAAAATCGATGTTCCGAACTATGCATAATCCTTTTCTAGACCATTCAAGGTCACATAAACTAAATCATCATCTTCCACTGGCGACCCAATGGAAGCAAGTGCATTTGCAATCTTCTTCACCTTCATGTGGTAGTCATTGATGCTCATACTTTCTCTTTGCACATTGTGCAACTCTTGCTTGAGCTGCATTTTCCTGGCTTGCATATTTGTGCTATACATTTTTGACAAAGTATCCCATGCCTCCTTTGGCGTACTTGCATCCTGAATATGCACAATCATAGAGTTTGAAATACTGATAGACAGCCAGTACATAACTTTTTTGGCTCTCTCATGCCATCCTTTAAATGCCTGCATTTGCTGTTGATTGGGAACATCAGGAAGAACTGGTTCTTCATTTCCTGCAACGAATTCCCAATATCCTTTTCCCATAAGGAAATTCGTCATTCTAAACTTCCATGCTTGGAAGTTGTTCTTGTCAAGCTTTTCAGTGACAATCTGTGAAAGAGAATCAGATGCCATTATAGAACACTGCAAAGAATTCTGTCACTGCAAAAACCATAGCTTCAGCCTCACAAGGGCAAATCTGCAAAACTGACGAAAGTGGTATTTGACCACACAGTCACTTCCTAGTGATGATTTTGCATCAACAGGCAACAAGGATGATTCTATAACTCCCAATGTCTCTGTGCACAAGCATACGATGCGATTTCGACGGTAACTTTTCACCGACTTGTAGAATAGTGGTCGCACAGCAAAAAACAGGGCCTTTTCCTGAGTGCGTGCAGAAAACTTCTGCCTCCAAAACAGGCACCGAAATGGCCTCGAATAAAAAAAACAGGGAAACTTAAGGCTAAAGCCCTATCCCGCAGCATATACTGCCCTCTTGCTATACTGCGAAGGGCGTCTCAATCTGAGACAATGCACTCTTGCACTTTCCGACTGTGCTACCTGTAGAGACTTGCTCCCAAACTCGAAAAAATGAAAGCAACACTGGTCCTCTTACCAGAACACCGCGAACTTGGTTTGCTTTCTTGAGCTCCTTACCACGAACCAGGCTCTGATACCATGTAAAGATTGTGGGAGAGAAGGAAGGAGTCTCACTTGTAGCTTTCTCACTTGCACAAATGGGGGAATACATACAAAGGTGGAGGCTGAAAACAGTTTTTCTCTTCTTAGTTGTGTAAGCCAAAAGAACTCTAGTACAAAGAAATAGAAGAAACCTATATATGGGTCTCAAACCAAACTCAACTAACTAAGGTGGCATACTAACTGAGCCACGAACTAGAGTAGATAAGGATAGCTATCATCTAGCTATTATTCATGGGCGGTGTACCAACCGCATCTGCAGCTAACAAGTCGGTGACATAAATGCACAACGGTCACCCTGGCATATCACGAGTGGAGCTCGATATCTCAACAAGAGGGGGTATCGATTGGGAAATCTCCGTCTTATGCACATCTGCATGTCCTTGGATGTGAGGCATTTCTGCCATGTGCCCAAGGATAAGCGGACTAAGTTGGATCCTAAGAGTATCAAATGCATTTTCTTTGGCTATGGAGATGTAGGCAAGATGGGTTACCATCTTTGGGATTCGCAAGTGTGGAAAGTCATCCGTAGCCATGATGTAGTCTTCCATGAAGACAAGATGCATAGGCAACTTGAGAAGGTGGTAGAGATACGCAGGGTTATATTCCAGGAGGAGCCACGTGCTCCTGCAAAACCAGTTGGACAACCTACAACAACATTTGGTACACATGGCTAGGGTGTTGGACAGGATGCTAAACATGCATCAGAGCCTGCAGTGAGATGGTTTACTAGAGCTAGATGTCCACCTGATATATTTGAGCCCTTGATCCATTATGTCTTTGTTACAAATGCAAGATAGCTTCTCACCTATGATGAGACTATGCGTAGGGGTGACAGTCACTCTTGGGAGTGGGCTATGCAGTCTGAGATAGACTCCTTGCATAAGAATATGAATTCGGATTTGGTTGCATTGCCTAATAGAAAGAAGGCTTTGCCATGAAAATGGGTGTACAAGTTGAAAAGTACCCCTGGGCACTCCAAGCTAGCTTATAAGGCAAGACTTGTTGCTAAGGGTTTTAAGCATGAGCATGGAGTTGACTTTGATGAAGTCTTTTCTCCTGTGGTCAGGATGACCACCCTATGCTTGGTTTTGGCCTTAGTTGCACAACTTGACTTGGACATGTATCAGATGGATGTCAAGACTGGATTCTTGCATGGGGATTTGCATGATGAGATTTACATGGAGCAGTCCAAGGGCTTTGTAGAACCTAGTAGGGAGCACCTAGTGTGAAAGTTAAAGAAAAGTCTTTATGGCTTGAAGCAGGCACCTAGGGAGTGGTATCATAAGTTTGATGCCTTTATGCAGTCATAGGGATATAGTAGGAGTGCTGTGGATCCGTGTCTTTACACGAAGACAGTCCGTGGTGGCTCATTGATTATTTTGGTACTTTATGTGGATGATATGCTGATAGCAGGGAAAGCTCATGATGAGTTGGATGCTCTTAAGTCTCAATTGAAGAAGAGCTTTGAGATGAAGGATTTGGGACAAGCCTCTCACATTCTTGGTATGCACATTAAGTGTGACATGCATCAGGGACTACTCTACCTCTCACAGAGGGAGTACATTCATAAAGTCCTTGAGCATTTCCACATGCAGGACATGAAGCCTATTGGCTGTCCATTACCTTGTTATGTGAAGGTTTCACAGGCCGATTGTCTACAAACAGATGAGGAGAGGGCTGAGATGGCCAAGATCCCTTATGCATTTATCATGGGTAGTTTGATGTATGCCATGATAGCCACTTGTCCAGATATTGCCTTTGTAGTTGGTGTTGTGGCACGCTATATGGCTACACCTAGCAAGAAACATTCGAATGCCATGAAGGGTATCATGAGATACCTAAAAGGCACAGCATATATGTGTATTTGCTATGGCAGCCAGGATACAAGAGTTTTGTTGTACACAAACTTCGATTATGAAGGACATGCATATAGTAGGAAGTCCACTTCTGGCTATGTATTCATCTATGCTGGGGATGCTATCTCTTGGATGTCCAGGGTTCAGAAGTATATGGCTCTCTCTACCACTGAGGCCGAGTATGTTGCAACCACCACTGAGGCTTGCAAGGAGGCCATATGGTTGGCCCATTTGGTTCACGACCTTGGGATTGATTCTATACCTACGCTGCATTCAAATTCTATGAGTGCTATTCAGCTAGCCAAGAATCTGATCTTCCATGCGAAGACAAAACAGATTGAGGTGAAGTATCACTTAATATGTGGGGTCATGGAGGACAAGTCTATTGACCTTGTCAATATCTCCACTAACGATAATCCTACAGATCTGCTCACGAAAAGCCTCACTATTGAGCGCTTTGCCTTCCTCAGGAGATTGATGGACGTTGGATCTTTTCTTTTTCTTTTCACTCCTCACTAGGGTAGATTCACCTTTAAGTGGGAGGTTGTTGGGGGTAAAGGCGCCTCTACCTAGTCGCTCATGTATTACTACAGTAATAGTACCCGCCACTGCACACTGTAGGTGGTAGAAACTCATCATCGTCACTTTATTCTTTATTTTTTTAGTGTCAGTTTGAATCAAGGAAGGCCCGATCACACATTGTGACTATTGGAGTTCCCATTTGCTCTCTCTCTCTCTTTCTTGCTCTTGCTCTCCTGTCATAACTCTTCCAAGCAAGCTTCGATTCTTCTCACCTTTTAGTACTATCACTTTGTCCATCCCTAGCATGTCATACACATCTCATTTTGTCCATCTCTCCACTTTGTTTGGTAGGTTTAGTGCTTTTTGTACTAGCTTAGGGCTTAGCTCGAATTCTACTTGGCAGGCTTCATTTTCTAAGTGCACAATGATAGTGCCATGGTTTTCGTTGAAGGTCCAAAGGAACTCAGTGCACTTCTCACAGTTAATCTTTTGATTGACTACCTCCATGTACTTCTGAAGCTTGCACTGCTTCACCAGTTGGTGCTAGATGGTTGGTTCTTCCACCACTATGTCTTCTAGATTTAGGATATACTTGAACTTGAATTGATTATAAGACCTCGTCTCCAGCAAGAGGCCATACTTCACTTTCTCCTCTTCTAAGAATGGGAATTTGTTGCTTTTATCTTGGCCTGCCATAGTGGGTACTTGTAACAATGCCATTAGCGTCCTCAATGTAAATGTTACAAAAAGGTGAGCAGGAATTAATTATGCTTTCTAAGGAAAATTAAAATGCTTGATTACAAAGAATAGCACATTTTCCTTCAAGCATCCTACTCATTCCAAAAATTTCACGACTTTTCATTGGGCACGAGTTACTTTTTATCTGCTCTCTTCAGCTCTTAGTCATTGATGGATGTTTCATCCATGTGTTTCATTCACTTTACCAATTTATATTTTTGGTTTCACCTTACCTCAGAATCCTTCCTAGCATTAAGGTTTTAGAGGTCAAGAAAAGTCAACATTGGCTTGCAGTGTTTTACTTTTGCATGAGCCAATCATAGAAGTTTGGATTATATTCAAGATTAGCATGGTAGTCCATATCGAAAGGACGGATGCCTAGATGTGTGATGTAGATGAGGACATCAGTGTGACAAGGTCACCAAAGTCAATCTTGCTAGCTATGTATAGCTCTTCTTCAATAAGAACTCGATCTAGGTAAGGGTGGCTCATGACATGGTCTTCTAGTGATCGATTGCGAGTGATGGCCAATACCCCAAAAGAGGTAGGAGCTACATAAGTAGGATCATACTTGGAGGTCTTAATGGTGTCTTGTTGCTCAGCATACATTAGTCATGATTTGGTAGCCTTCTTGTTCCCACTGAAGTCAAAGAGCATACCATTTGCGTAAGAAGGGTGAGTCATTATCAGCTAGCTTGAGAAGTTTCAACTTTTGGCTCTTGGAGCAATAACTCTTCTCTTGCTATAGGAGGAGATGGATTGTTGTTTAAGGGCTTGGTCTCGAGATATCTTGGCATCAGTAATTAATTTCTCTACAATTGCGAGGGTTTTTACCATCACGAATTCGTATTCCTCCCAGGTGTATGTCATGGCGCAGACTTCCCATTCTAAGGATAGGTCAAGTAGACCTAGGTCTAAGCGCTCATAGCTCTTAGCAAGTAGAGTGAAAGTGGCATCTAAGTACTTGATGTAGGTGAACAGGTCGTCTCATGTGTTTTTAGCTAGGTCTTTACCCATAGGTCTTTAGCCAACGTGAGGATCGATTGTCATTCGTAGAATGGTTTAAGACCTGCTGGCAGGTACAATCAAGACAGCAGGCTTGAAAGGTAATTGGGTCACTAGGCTTTTTGGGGGTGGTCGAGTCAATGGGAGTTGGCTACAGTTTTGATCAATGGACTTGCTGTGGCATAGGAGACTTAGTGATCTTGGGCTCTATGGGTTTAGTAGCTTTGGGCTCTGAGGTTTGGGTACAAGGGTCTCTTGGAGCCTTGCTTCCTTAACTGTTATTCTATCTAGCATGGATGGGTTTGAGGGTGGCAGCTGAGTATTGCCCTTGATAGTTCTAGCTTGAGGCACCCATATCTAGGTATTGCCTTTGCAATAGCCCTGCACTTACAACAAGGTCTTGGAAACCCATAGTGGCTTGACCGTTCATCTTTGCATGTATTTCCTGTTTTGCGGCTTCCTAGCTCTTGGGTGTGATTTTCTAGCACTGCAAGGTAGTATGTGCCTGCTTCTAGGAGATGGGCCTTTGTGCTTAGGCATGCACTTGAGCTGTGGTATCTGGGCCTTAGCTCTGGTTTCTACGGTTTGCTGGCATTGAGGTTTGGCACGTTGCAACCTGTCATGATCCTTCTCCTTAGGCTTGGTAGTGGGGTTCCCTATCCGTGTCTTTGCAAGATTTGCTGAAGCTATGCTGCCCTTGCTGAAAGCCGTTACTATCTTAACATTGCCAATGGCAAGGTGAATACACTATGAGTCATAGTCAACCTTGTAGTGTGCTTGTTTCTTGAATGCGTATCCTAGCAAAGTGATTCCTTACTAGCGGTAGTCCATAGTGTTACGCATCACATAGAAGATCACACATAGGCTTTAAATCTCGATAAAGACCGTTATTCTACACTTCTTGAGCAGTGAGTAGGAAAATCATACACTTGTTATACACTTTCCACATCAACACATTTACATATGCATGTAAACTTTACAAAGAAATAAGTAAAGCCATAACTAACATATGTGAACAACCCTTAATGGTTTAAAAGTTAAGGTTTTTAAGGTAAAACTAGTTTAGTTCTTGTTTCATTGTTTCATTTCACATTTTCTCTCTTCATCTCTTTTTATCCACCACGTCCCTCCTACCCACTACAATGGATGCTTGCGTACACTTTGATGAGTGGATCCACGAGACTATCTTTGCCAACTAGGGTGACGAGATATTCTAGGTTTTCTCTAAGAACTTCAACCTTGAAAGCATGCTCTCATCGCTAGATCCCCCCCTTCATGTTTTGGAAGACTTTGTGAGCACCATTGCTACATGCACATACTCCATCGAGGGATCCGACATGACTTGGGTGCCTCTAGAATAGCTCATGGTATTTTAGGCACAGAAGAATCACCAAAAAATGGTGAATAGGTGTCTGGCCCATGTGGATCCTTTGCACAGAGTATACATTATTCCCATGGGAAGTGCACCAGGTACATCACCTTTGGATCTCGTGGAGTGTGATTGTGCATTGGCAATTTACCTCCTTGCATTGGATACACCCCTAGAGGAGGAGAGCGATGAAGATACAACTCCACAGGTTGTTTCTATCACATACACGGGAGAAGAACCGATTGAACAGCTCATAAATGTTCAAGAGGAACATCAAGTGATGGCAGAGCAAGGGTTGGCTCTCATGGTGCCATCTTCTTCAGAATAGCCTTGATACCCATTGAAGTAGATGGTGTACAATACTTGCTTCTATCAGATGTATTGCAATATTTGGAAATGAAGGAAGAAGAGTTATTTTCTATCCTAGTCAGGGATTCAATGGAAGACCTGATCGATTATGATTACATGGATGTGCATTCAACAATGGCAGAGGTTGGAAGATATGATGGCACAAGCTTAGATACTATGAGTGCCATCATAGTAGCATAGGAGCATTTCACCTCGGTTGAAGAATATTACCTTGTGCTAGATGCTAAATTTGAAGCACTATAGCATGATTTGTTCAGATCAAGGCCCTAGCTTCCTACCAAGGAGTTTGTAGATCCCTCTGCCCAAAGAGGTGTCTCCCTGACACACGAGGAAATGAAGATACAAGATGATCTGGAGAAGGTGAGATTTCTAACTACCGTATATTTTTATGTGATGAAACTTGATGGTAGGGTGCGTCAGGTCCCCCGAAATCCACCGGGCCCAAAAAGCGGCCCTAGATACCAGACTTCGCACAGGGCAGCTACATGCATCATTTTTGGCCAAGATTTCACCGTTGGACTCCGAGGGACCCGACGCACCCTACTGTCAAGTTTCATTGCTTTCTGATAACTCTAGGTTAGTCGCTAAATATATTGTTTGATTTGACTTTGTCATTCAAGACATACTATATATAGATGAGTTTGCATCAAGGCAAGGAGGAGCTCAACATGCAGATTGACGGAAGGATTCAGCTCTGAAGGAGTATATTGGTAACCTTGTTGGAGATTTGGTGGTCTTCCATAAGAAGTGCTCACCAGGAGGGCCAGAAATAATCATGAAAATTTGAGCTTTGACTAAGTTTGGACCTTTTCAAGCAATACCTGTGACATCTAGCTTGTAGAAGGTGGTGCTAATCAAGCAGTCAAAGCTTCTTTACTTGTTTGACCAAACATGTGGTGGAGCAATGTGTGTACTTGCTACATTAGGCGACCTCGCTAAAGTGTTAGATTCGCTTCTCTTGGAGAAAGAGTTGAAGGGGGAGCGCATCATTTTTGAAGCAAAGAAAAAACGTATATTTTCATCGGAAGAAGCTGGCCCCTCCTCTCCACCGATGAAAAAGCCAAGGAACAATTTAGAGGTCTTGTTGGCTATTGGCTTTTTGTATCTGCCATCACTAGTAGCCATCACATGTATTTTTCTCGATGAATATAAGATACTTTACTTTGTTCCTAAAAATAAATATTTATTAAATAAACGTGTGGTTTGTATAATTTTGACGATAATGTGTGGTACGTGAATGATGCATTCGCATACGTTAACATAATTCAACATGTAGTACTACACTTGCGATTGTGTAACTGCGATGATAATGTGTGGTACGTAAGTGACGCATCCATATACATTAACATAATTCAATGTGTAGTACTGCACTTGCAATTGTGCATAAGAATAACGTAACTTGAATCCGTACGTATTACTACGTTTGATGCGTTCGTACGTTAAACAAAAATTAAGAATCATGCGTTTCAAGAAACAAAACAAAACAACTTTACTCAATTATTTGAATTCAGTACACATCGCATGATATATTATGTATATATAAATAAATATTCCAATGTGGAAGAGTATACAAAAGTTTTTTGCCTTCCAAGATGTTATGGCGCTATAACACTCATTACAAACCTTGCATCATTAATCTAGTAAACTATGGCGGAGTCCCCTTGCTGCGGAATGATAAAGTTCATGTCTTTTTCTGTGATTGTGATACGCTTTGTGTAACGTGTCCACTAACATCCTTTAGGACACGTCTTAGCAGTCCATCGGAAAGGTTGTCTAGAAGACTCCACCCGGCACTCCCATGGAATGTTGCGGGTTTTGTAATCTAGGACTTTCCGCGTCTGCCCCATAACGGAAGTGTCCTGGGCGCTTTCCACTTAGGATCGAACGGAATTGTTTGGTCGTTTACTAACAGCGACTAGCGTCAGACCTGATCGAACTACTTTATGCAGAACGCCCGGTCTGAAGCGAATTCATGCTGCACTTGGTTCAAGGAGAATGGGAAACGAGAGGGATGCAAGGCTCGACCTCTCTGCCAAAGGCATAGTCCCATTCCGTTCCCCTAAAACAGCCTGAATCGGGTAATCGGTACTTCCAAGTCATTGTTCTCCTTGCTTGTTTTGGTGATGACGATCATCCTCTGCCCATCGAAGAACTTGAGAAAAGTTCCCGGCTAACCGGGACCACCCATCCATAGGACGGACCCATGGTCCATCCTCCGCACTTTCCTCGGTTTGTTTTAGTTATGTAATTATCTACCACATTAGTTTGACATATACAAACAGCTTCCTTGATTAGCCCTGTTAAGCACTGGTTCCTTCACGTAATCTTATCACAGGACATAAAGAAAACAATGTCAAACAACTCCTTTATTATCATTATATCCTTTTATCTTTGAAATACAAGGAGTTTCCCGCCCGTAAGCGCTTTCATAATCCGCCCGAAGGCTATCCAGTAATCCTTCCTGTGATTACTATCCCAAGTTTCCGCCCGTAGACTAGTATGCGGGCCTCGAGATCCAATCCCGAGTCACGTTAGTCTCTTGTGCAGGACCCGAAAGGCGAGGGATTTACAGCCAGAGCCCCCCTGGCACCCAAGCGTCCTCCTGCTCCAAGCAGAACTCAACGGAGAGACCTCTCACGGCGGGTTCGGTCCACGTTCCCGGCGCGGTTCACAACCCCCTTGGTTAGGGTCAGGCAGGCAGTCGGGGGTAACTGAAGCTGCCTCTCAGGAACCAACCTGAAGCTTTAGATATATTTTCATCCTTTAGTTCATTGAGCAAACAATGCAAATAGTCCTTTCTAAACTGTTACAAGCACAATCAATTTCAATGGTCGTTTAGCTGGCAACTATTAAGGAGTGACTTCTTTTCTCCGAATGCAACCCACATTCGATCCGGAATCAATTGCAACTTGGCAAGATTCCTATCATTCTTGGGTTAGGGTCATACCCTACCAATACTTTAGGATGGTTGTGGCAGGATCCAGCGACCATGTCGCTTCAATTTATTGTCTGGTCATTTTCAAATACCTAACTTTACTCTTCCTTGGCAAATTATTCCCAAGAAAAGTAAGTAACAGGATGATTAGTCATCCTCTTGTAAGTTAAATTCTTTCAATAACTTGTCAACAATGTTGCGGCTTTGTGCACAAGTATTGCATCTATTCCACGGAATCCTTCTATCCGTTGCTTAGCGTTTCCCGATCATGGAGTTTACCTCCATCGAGTAACAGGATTTTTAGGGTATCCCCCAACCCATTCCTAATTAGGTTGGCCCTGGTTCTAGAATATGCAACTCTGTCGGAGTTCCATCATTGAGACGAATGATCCTTAGGATGAACATCCAATTGCTTCGACATTTTTGTGAAGATGTGTAGGATCTTTAGGTTCACGGTTTTTGTCTTAAGCGAGGTCGAATTATCCTTGCACTAAATCCTAGTTATCTCTTAGGATTCCTATCATATTGACTCAGTCATGTTTATACGAATGCTTGATGTTTATATTACCTAGTCAATTTCAATTATGCTTGTTCTGCGATAAGAATGATCCTTCTAGGGTGATAAACCAAATCTAACGGGGATCCAATTCGCGTAAACATGCGATTGATTGCCGTTTCCTTGGTGAGGTAAAATGCTTGCTAACCTGTACGCTAACTTCCCTAAATCCTACCAATTAATCAAGCCTACTACTTTGTAGTCTATGCTCTCGAAACTTATGCATTGGCGAATCATACAATCTTTCCTTGGTGCACGATAATTTGGCTACTAACTTTTCCCAAGACCTCCTACTAGTTCTTACATCAATAGTCGTACCTACAACCTTGTTGTTTATCCTTTTTCATCCTATGCTTTTACACCTAATTACTGCTCTTAATAATTGACCTTTTTCTCATGACGACTACGCAATTTCTAACATTCTCCTAGCCACAAAGTCGTTGGTGAAACACAAGCGAAACTAGTGTTATTCTATTCCATCTTATAACTATTTTGCAAGTCATACGTTCACTTTAGTACCCTATTAATTCTTTCCGAATGAAACCTTATGGCGCTTAACCTTTTCTTATGAAATCATTATGAGAAGTATGTTACCTAATGTGCAGTATACGCTTATTTCTAGCATGTCCAGGATGACAAATAATGCACATATAAATTCCGTTTCCTTGCTTAGGATTAGATTCCTTACCTTGATAAGGTACCAACTACATGCATCTAACCCTCTAATCGTTCAATCTTTCATAATGTTCAAAAGATGCATTTCTTTCAATTTTCATATGCAAATTAAACGTAAAAGTGCAATTTCCTTTCTAAGCGCGCCTAATCATTTCCTTATGCGGAATTAACACGGAAGAACCTGGACTTGTGGAGTCGGGGTGATGTCCACTTGCACATTCGGAGTCGAGCCTCCCGCGGTCGCCTCTTGGGATCTTTTTGGAGCCATTGCACACGTAGGTTAGGTTTCTGAACTCGCTTTCGTCGCCTATGGATTGTTTTGCTTTGACATGCAACCTTCCGGCCTTTGCCTTTCCTCGTAGGCGGAAGATCCTTTTACGGTAGGTCGCTTGCGGAGAAGGGCCTTAAAGGACTTCGCGGGACCCTTTTCGTCGGTCTAGTGGGATCCTTATAGACCCTCTTCAATTCCCAAAAAAAAAGTGTTGATGGTCCTTCTTCGAAATTGTGGTGGGAAAGTGCCTTTGGAAATGGGTGGAAAAGTGCCTTTTGGGCCAGGTGGTGGGAAAAGGGGTTATGGAGGCCTCCTTTTTACAAATGGTGGAAAAGGGCCGTGTGAAGAGGGGTTATTGAGGCCCCCTTTTGGAAGCTTCTAAAGAAGCTTCCAGAGAAGCTTCTGAGCTTCTCAGCTCCACGTGGCAAAAAGGGGGTCGTGATAGCGTGACGGCGGCACGAATCTGCTAGCGGACAGGGCGGGAGTTATGGCGGCTGCGGACAGGCTGGCGGCGGCAGCTACAGCAACTGGCGGGGTGCTGGCGGCGACCAGCAAGGTGGCGAGCCTTCACGGCTTCCCTCTCTCCTTCACGTCCCGACGGCCCTCTCCCTCAGCAACTCCTCTCACACAGTTTCTCCTCCCCCCTCTTCTAAGCACACCCCCTTGATAGGAGTGTTTTTATAGCCTTGGGGGTGGGGAAGGGGGTCTCCACCCACGTGGGGAACTCCCCCATGCAAACCCCCACTTTGCCATTCTCCCCCCACACACTCCCTTTCCTCCAGCCATGCATCGGCTGGGGGAAGGGATAAACATAAAAAAATTTGCATTAATTTAATTAAATTGCCCCTCCCAAGAGGGTGTTTTCGTGTGGCTTGCGGTTTTGAACACCCGGTTCGATTTACCATTCGCAGAGGACCCTATTTCCCGCGTGCAGCTCACACATTACGCGGCCAATAATTTAAATGCGAGAGATACCCTTTGCACAGGGTTTGCTCGGCGTGTGGGAAGTAATATTTAGGATACGATCACGTGGAAATATTACACTTTGCATGGATGGCCGCAAGCTGTGTATCATCGAACAAGTCGATGATAAATCCCTCTGTAGCTATTTGTAGGGCCTCCATAGCTGCAGCAGTCCACCTTCCTACTAGTGGGCCATCTCACACTCGTGCCCAACATCTTCCCATCCCTTTCAGCTCCAAGTATTGCATGACTTTTCGAATAACCTTATGAAAAGAACTTTTCGAGATGAAAAGCTCATATCCGTGTTGGATTCTCCTTATCTCTCGAAGGGCGACAGTGCTTGATTTCCATCTCCTCTTTTACTCTGTGGTGGTTCTTATGCTCTATGGGAAGCACCTATTGCTACACTAGAGGATGCTCCACCTTGTGCCCCAGGTAGCGGGCCTTGGCGTGATGTCTTCTCAAGGCTAAAATGATGACATGCTTGCTTGGTGTGTGCCATGGAAGCTTGGGGAGGGTAAGACAGAGAAGAGACAGAGGTTGGGGATGTGAAAATGAAGGAAGCAAAGAAAGAAAGATGTGAAAATGAGAAGAAGAATGAACTTTGAACCTATTTAAACCCTAAAATCGGGTTAATGCAGCTTCATATGCAGTACTGTCCATCGTGCGATCGTAAATCCATAACCATTCTGATGAAACTTCACACGCGCACTCGTTAGGTGGCCAAGAGCCCAATTTTCGTCACATTCCAATATAGTTTAGTATTTTAAAAATTATCCCACACCAAAATTATGGATGGATTGATAATTGAGAAATCAACATCACGACTACTGGCCCTTAGAAACTTCGCACCACATAGACTATACAGAGGCATCAAGAGTAAAGTCTGTAACAAGAAATGGCAAATTTTTGCATGTTATTCCTATTGAAATTGACAGTGCTAACCAAAAATTGTAAGTAAGAATTGAAAATACAGCAAAGATGCACATTCAAAGTTGAGAGCAAAGGACACGTGTAAAATTTTAATTCATATTTTAAGGACACATACAATAGTTTTGCACTGGGACATAGTCATATGTCCAATGCACGAGGATAACACTATGCCAAAAAAGATAACATTACAAATTGTGTTCATTCCATTGAAACGAATGCATCCTTCACTGCTTGAAGATTGCTTACAAGTTGGAAGTTACAGTGATGCGATTCGCATGTATTGCACAACGTTGAGCATTAATCATCAAGTCAAGTAAAAAGGCCTCTGTAGCACACTGTAGAGCATGAAGACATTCTTTTGTGAAGTAATCAGGTCTATCCTAACCTTGTGCCAAAAACCACCTCCTGCTTTCTGTGTGGTAAAGGTATTGCACAATCTTGCAAACAAGTCTTGAGAAGCTCGCCTTCGGAATGATGAGATCAAAAGAGCGTTGATACCTCCTAATTTCTCTCAAGGCCATTGTACCTAGCTTTCACTTGCATTTCTTATGGGGATGCTGAGGAGGACCCTTGTGAGGGTGGGTTGAGGAAGGTGGATTAGGTTGAGAAGGGGGTGCATCTAAGCTAGTAGATGCTCCAAGGGGCTGAACACGATGTGGGGCTCTGAGCGGAAGCTTATTTGTAACTACCTTAGACCTAGCCATCTTTCCTACACAAGAGATGTGAAAACTCAATGAATAAGATAGAAAGTGAAACCCTGTTTTATATAACCCTAAATTGTGAGACTCATTCACATAGATGCACACTCTCTCTTTCTCTCTTAAACTATGAATTGCATTCACACTGAACACATTGTTCATCTTACTATCTTAGCTCTCTTCGAACCCATTTGCTGCCTTGTCGAAGCCTTTTTTCTAGCCACTTGGCATGGTTTTCTTTGGCACTTGAGGCTTCATAATGCACTCTTTTAGTGACACGACATGATTCCATCATGTCTGCAGCTGATTCATCAGCACTTTCATTTGCTCCCTTTTGTGAGAGTTTAGCTTCATTCGCTACTATAATCCTATACTACCAACATAGCAATTGGATCATTGGATTGCTACCATTCACCCCTCCACCATGATCAATTTTTCTTTGGTATGCACCACATGCTATCCAATCACGCTATCCAATGTGAATTTTCCATCCCTTGTGTGGACCAAATTCTAATGCTTCCCTTTTCTGCAAAGTATGGCCTATGTGCCTCAAGGATATGCTACAAAGACACATATCACACATGAGTAAAACTATGCTCAATAGTTTATACAATTCATACAATTTTAAAATATTTACTTAGTACGCACCATGTAATGTGTGATAGAGCTTTTGCCCCATGCTTCCACCATGTTTTTGTAGAAGTTGATGGAACCTAAAATGGGCCGGCAATGGCTATGGCACTAGCCAGACCTCATGCATACGATAGACAACCCCACCACATGGCCTCGCGGGCCAGGAGCGTCTAAGACTCACTTTGCACTAAATGCTTATGATGATTTTGCGTTTGTATCCAATATGTAGTCCAACGTTCACCTTCCCTTCTCCTCGAAGGGAGATCCCATAACATATAGGCATAATGCCTCATAATACACACATAGGGAAGCACCTCTTGGCTGATTGCCGCGGCTCCACTGCAACTCTCTTACACCTCAGGGATTGGCCCCAAGATGCGTTGCTAACACATATAACATTCGCACAAACTCCACTCTTTCATAATTCATCATTCCATGAGATTTTGATTTGCCTCACAAAACTTTCCCCAATGGAAGTGCCCGTCTAACCAACGACTTAGGTTTCTTGTCCTCTCAGTGTCGGTCAAAGTTTATCAATCAATTGCAATGCATTCCAGGAGATAACACGTGGCATGCTTGATGCAATGTGTATGACAATTTCGCACAACCATTTTATGATTGAAAAAACCATCCATATGAGGTGTGGAAAACAACCCTTTCATGAATTTTAACTAAGCGTTACGTGCTGCACTGCTTTAGGGACTAGCACCGGAACTTCCGTGCTACTAGTCACCTATATTTAATTATGGAATTATCCCTAAATGCTATGCACAAAGAGGAAAATCAAAATTTGTATCTTTTCAGCAATTAGATCGTCGCACAAACTTCCTCCCCCCTCACCGTTTAGGTGTTGCTGCGTTGCATAGATGTAAATGGTTATCTTGTGTCATTTTTGTATGTAAAAACCAATAAACACGTACAATAACACAAAGGATGAGGCCAAAATGAGGCTTGATCTCATGCTTTAACCTCACCAAATATTCACACACATAAATCTTATTTTTCCATATTTTTTGAGCGTAAAAATCCTAATTTTCTCTATTTTTTATATTTTTTCCTATTTATTATTCATGAAAGATAGGTATTTTCTGATTTATTTGTGTTGGCTTATTATTTTGACTGAAACTTAACATTTGCTCTAAGTTTATCCCATTTCCATTCCTTTTTTCCAACTCAAAATCGAAAAGAACCACTAATTTCCATTAAAAATGATATTTTGTGGGCTTTTAAAAATTAATAATGGCTCTAAATCATCATGGGTTCTGTATTTTTGTAGTTACAGCCCTCAAACATGATGTAAAAAAGATTCAAACAAAAATTCATCACATATGAACAACATTTGGACCATGAAACAACAAAAACAAGCAAATTTCTTCATAAAATTTCAGCATACCGCATATCTTGCGTGTTGCGAGTTTTTTAATAATTATTCTGGGCAGCCTACGGACCGGACTAGCAACCGTTCTTTAGTGTTGAACCTCTTTCCTCAGCCTGCTCTTCAACTTGAAGCAATCCGATCACAGCT
The DNA here is from genome assembly GCF_053477565.2 of Lygodium microphyllum. Taxonomy (NCBI): domain Eukaryota; kingdom Viridiplantae; phylum Streptophyta; class Polypodiopsida; order Schizaeales; family Lygodiaceae; genus Lygodium; species Lygodium microphyllum. The sequence goes on along the minus strand of NC_141137.1, from coordinate 123,963,697 downwards.
GAACAAGCATCCTTCAGCCCCTCTTCTTCTTGATTTCTTGCACATGAATTGCCTCTATGCAGGAGAGAGAGGGAGGAGAGAGAAAGACTAGTTTTTTAATCTCTTTGCTCAGTGCATCATTCTTTGATCCATTTATGGTGATGGAGGGCGAAGGATAGAAGCATCTCAGGGCCAAGAGGATTCCTCCTACCTCAAATCAATTAGAAAATGATAAAAAATGGAAAAAAAATGGGTCGCCAAAAACTTAGCCCCCCCCCACAACACTTCATTTCATGAGTTTCTTTTAAGCTCTCAATTAGAGGTTAAGCTTAAAACCCAAATTATCTAGTTCATGACTTTTGCTTTCACACTTCCAGGTGATTTTTTCACTTTTGGAGGGGCAAACAACATCGGATTCGAGATTCGTCTGGATGGGTGGTTCCGTGGCATCAAAAACTACAAAGCAGGGCCCCCTCACCCTCTTCTCGACTTCCAGATCCCATAGCCGCTTTAGAACCCTGAACCTTATGGGGATTAAATGGGGGATCAAACGACCTCGGAATTGAGATCTGAGACTTGCGTTGGATTCCTGACGTCGTTTTCATCTAGGAAAACTCCAGCTCAGCCATCTACCACCGTTTGATTTTCCATGAAAATTAGCATTAGCGCTTTAGGGACTTGCCACTTAAAATCGTACTAATTGCCACCGTCGCCTTCCACGAAGTCTGTTTTTCCCCTGATATTCGTAATTTTTGGCTATTTTTAAGCACTTCTCGGCATCAAAAATTATTTGTCAGAAGCTATGCACATCATTGATAAATTCTTGCTTATCTTCATTGTTAAACACCATCTTGCGAAGTAAGGGAGCCAATTTGTTAAGGCTTATCCAAACCTTAGCTTTGGCCAATCTTGTTTTTCCTCCATTACTTCAATCAGGAACTACAAAATGTAACTTTTTCCACCCATTGTAGTCCTGCAACCTACGAACCATGACATTCCCTTCCTCATTGATGGGTGCTGAGAGAAACTTCCTAGCCTTTGCTCCTCCAAAGCAAGGCTTTTTTGTCAAGTTACCAGATTTTCTTGATCTCTTCTCATCTTTTTCAATCGTCACTTGATGCTTGTGTAGCTCAATTTCTGATAGCACTCCATATTCCTACACGTTGCAATGGCTTCTTTTTCTAGTTGCATCCTATAAGTAAAGCAAATGTATTCATATACAAGTTTCTCCATGATTTTGACAAAAGCATGCAATGAACAAATAAGAATACGATCCAAGGGAGTGTTGAAGATGGGCTTCCAAGTGGGATCTTCTCTATTGCATGTGCAGCACTTGTCACCCTTCGCCAGTTCTTCTTTCCATCCTTTCCTTCCACCCTCTTTGTCAAGCCATATAGGCATGGATTCTTTGTATTTGCACCATTGGAGATTCCACACATGCATTGTAAAGTTTTCAAGTCTCCTACAAGATGCCATTTAACGAAGTATTGACCATACCCTTCAACCGAGAGCATCTCACCATGTTCCTGACGATCGATGATACTTGGAATGCTTATGTGCATAAAGAACAGCTGCAGCACCTCAAATGTTTCCTTAGGAACTTCAAATGCAGCAAGCCACCACACATAGCGCTCAGATTGAACACTAAAATTCCTTGGGTTGTTCTTGTCAAATTGTAAAGCTCTATTCATTAGAGATACACTAACTCTTTTAAGCTTTACTCATTTGATGACCTCACTTTCATCTAATTTTATAACAAACTGCAATTTACCATTACATTCCTCAACAGACATATTGTAGTACATTACCATTGCCGACTGCACCTTGTTCAAATCTAAATAGTAATTGTTGAGTTCGGTGAACTTCACCTCATATGCATTTTTGGTCCCAACCTTTAGTGTTTCCACACATTGAACATGCATGGGATCTCCTATCAACTCCAAAACCTTTGTATTAAGTTGCCGTCGGGCCTCTATTAACTTCAAAGGTTGAGGAAGAGGCACAATTCTATTTGTCTTCAGCACATGACCAAACCCAGCCTTCACACCTTTGAATATCTTTGAGTAAGTTGTTGTGCTAATACTGGCCCTGTCACAAATAGATTGTGTATCCACAGCTGAGAACTCATTTGACACATCTTTTAATGTGCGCTCAATCACCTTTTCCTTCACAGCCTTAAACTTAGGATTGCTCAAAGCGTTTTCCAATGTACTTGCCTTCAACAATCTACTAATACACGATCCAACCTCACCCTCACCTAGGTTCTCTTTCCGAGCTACCTTACATGCTTTGATACGTCACTTCCACTGGCCACTATTCACAATTAACTCACTGATTGGCTTCTTCTTTCGTTTGTGCTCCTATGTTAGCTTGTTGTTGATCTTTCTCAAGTCATCCAATTGTGCCTTTGCCTCCTCATATGAGATACCAATGTCATGGATAGTGTTCTACAATGAAATAATTTGATTGTTTTGTTGAATTATAGTGTCATTCAGTTGTACCACTTGTCCTATGAGCTGTTGTATATGAAGTTAATGTGCATCGATCACATCATGGAAATTATTTATGGTTGCTTGGCAAGTTGTAAATACTTTGAACGGTTGTTCATTGAGCCACCTAGTATAACCGAGTAATCCATTTTTACCCTCACACACATACTTCAGCAAATTTTTGATTCCTGAGAAAGTTGGACGTTTATTGTTTAAGGGGTCAATTGGGAAGATTCCCCCATCAACCCACAAATCTACATGTTTCAATCCCATTTTCCTGTAACTCTGCAAAACCTGAGGGTTGACACTAGTACGCTGGGTTCTTTTGAATAATGGGGCATATTCAATCTCTACCTCAATATGCAGCTCCTTCTTTCCTATATTCATTTTACTATTAATAGAAACGGGGAGCCTATTTAGGTAGAGTGGAGATGCACAGAGAGGCACACAAAGGTGCCAAGGGAAAGGAGGGTGTAAGTAATTCACTCTGTTAATGAAGGTTGCATAAACACAGAGAAGAGGTCACAATAGAGCCACGAGAGAGTATAGATATGGGGGGAAATAGCTTAGAGGGTAGGGATGTCCAAGACCTTTCGTACTTTAGATATTTCTATTTTGCCTCCAAAAAAATCTCCAAAAAGCACGAAATTTGACGAGTTGGTTTGTTTTTTGACCAAAAGCTAGAATATAAAAAATCCCCAAAATATCTCAAAAAGAACTTTCAAAATTTTATTTTTCTTATTTTTTATTTAAAAATCAAATATCTCATATCTACTAATCATTTTGCATTGAAAACGAAGCACCACACTCCCGTAACTAACTCCTTTTTGCATATAAAATTTGTTTGAAAAAGACTTCTTGAATGAGAAGAGAGAAGAAATTTGAGTATATCTTTGTAGATAATATAAAAAAGGCAAAACAAGATTGCAAAAGTGGAGAGAGAGGAGGATCATTTTACTATTCTTCTCTCCTCTTTACCTTGTTTTAAGGAGGAGGGGGGACTAAAAGGCCCATTTGTGAGTTCATTTTTTTCCTAATGTGAATATATGTATGCATCACGTGAGTTCAAAATAAGATATTTTTAAAATACCAATTTTGGGGTTTTAATCCTTGCAACAAGTAAGTATTTTTATTTTTTGATGATTAGGTAAGTAGGATAAATAATTTTAGTACTTTACTTTTGATTTTTATTGCATTTAGATTGAGAAATCGAAGCAAAAAGCTTTAGGGTTGCTGCTATAAAACATGCCCAAACAGGGCACAAATCAAGAAAAAAGAGGAAAAAAGAGTACTTGAACGGATTTATGTCGCTAAGAGAGTGATTGGAGAGGTCAACAGGGAAGGGTTTATAACCCAAGAGGTCAAGGGAGAGCTCATTTGCAACTATGACATTGAGAGAGAGAGAGAGAGAGAGAGAGAGAGAGAGAGAGAGACATTGCTTGTGTTGGATCGATCACTTCACCCAAGAGTCTTTTGCACATTGTAGATATATACAACTATTCTCCTCTATCCATAAGTTTGATTTGGAGGTGCATGCTATATGTCGTGACCTAAATCATACAATTTGATTGATTTGTCGTTGTATCTGCCAAAACCGAGCTGCGTTTGACTTGCTTGAGTGATGGTGATTCGGGGCTAATGATCCCCAAAATCGGCCCTCGACCCTCTTGTATTTAGTCATTCGGCCCACCACAATTTGGACACTTGACCAAATCAACCATTTGGACAAACTTTGCTTTTGGCCCAACTGATTCGGCCCTTAGCTGTTCAACTCGAATCCATTTAGACAAACCACTCAACCACTTGGTCGATTAGCCCACTACCATTTAGTCATTCGGCCCCTTAGACAACCACATTCGAACTGGCTGAATTTGACATTTGGACCAGTTGCATTTAACCCTTGGTCATTCAGATGGGGGCCGAATCAGACATTCGGCTTGCAATTTGGACCTACTGGGCCGAATTTGGATTTTTCTAAATTTTTAACATATAGACTCTAACTAACGTAGACCACAGGTGTGAAAACCCCCAAAGGCCATACAAATGCTTAAAATGCCTTTTTGACATGAGAAACATGAAAAATCAGCAAAACACTTAGAAGCGACTCTAGCCACGACCAGCTACTTGCAGTCCAAGCCTAGTAGCACCAGACTGAGTCATAGCTCCCTAAACAGATCTTGATCGAGTTGAGTGACACAACGTAGACCCTAGGACCAGTGAGAACAACCAAAAACTAAACTTATAACAAGCTATCGGGCCAAATCCGTAAACGAGAGTGCGAGAGCTGCATAGTCACCTTACCTTTACAATCGTAGTGTTTTTCAGCACTTGAAGTACACCTAAGAAAAGGTGAAAGCCTGATTGTGCACAGTGCATAGAATAGAGTACATGCACATACACAAACTATAAATTGAGGATTTTTTGTAATTAACAAGGAACGCACTCAGACGTAACCATAGAACGAACCCACCAGTAGGAGAAGACTCTGAGACATAGTCAGGTGATCGAAACCCCAAGCATAGAACCAAGCGGAAGATGCAACAGAGAAGCCAGATGCAGCAAGGACAGACACCATTGGAGGACTAGATCTACCCAATCTAATCAATCTCATCGACAACTTGGTGGAGAGAGATACCGCAAACATTCCAGAGTTAAGCACTAATCATAGACATGGCGAAGAGCTTGACCTAGGTGGTATCCCAATAGAAATCCAGTGGCTAGTCGCCAATTACAATCTAGAGATTTGAATAGACCACCATGGTAGGATGTCTGAGGATATCATACCAAACCTCGAAGAGGTTGTTAGGCATCACAAGCTTTCGGTCTATGCTTAGGAGATAAGCGTAAGACCTGGTACACAAGTTTGGACTCTACTTGAGCGAACTAACTTTAACAACCTCAAGAGTCTGTTGATTAAGAGATTCTCTAAGCTTGGGTACTCTGATAATCTTCTAGTGCGGCGTATTGAACGTTAAGCAAAAAGACAAGGAGAACATAAGAGACTATATCACCCATATGCAGAGTCTTTTCAAGAGGATCCCAATTGGTGAACGACCCACCGAAAGAGTGGTCTCCATAGTCTTTGTCAATGGGATATGCAATGATGAGGAACTCTACAAGGCCTTGGTAGACAATTCAAGCTTGCAGCAAGACATGCTAGCTAGGGTCTTTGATAAGACAATTAGAGTGGACAACGAGCTCAAAGAGAGAAGCTCCAAGAGCTCGACATGAGAGGAGACACATTCTAGAAATTCTAATAGAGTTTCAACGTCACCCGAAAGATCAGGCCCAAGGACTCAAGATAAAGAGAAGGGTATGAATGCAAGTCACGAGCTAGCAGAGATGAAGATGGAGCTAGCCAAATTACAAGAAATGATGAGACGACCAATATGCCCTCACGTCCAATGTGTATATTATGGTGAAAACCACCTGCCATCTGAGTGTCAGGACCCTAGGCCTTGACCTTGTGCAAATTGTGGTAGGTTTGGGCCAGGATGCCATGCATTGCAGACTGCCAAGGAGACTTCAGTGCTCACAACCTTACAATCAGCCTTACCTAGCGAATAGGCCACCAAACTTCTTTGAAAGGGGAGACCCATTGGCTCTCATAGCACCCAACGACACTAAACCAACCATTCCTAGGATTGAGATAAACCCCATAGGAATACCTAGACCACCTGGACCCTACGTAACCCATCCATCAAGTGACACTCTAGTCCACTATGTGGAGGAGGTGAACAATGAAGAACTTTACGTGAACCCTTACATCTTGTATGATGAAGAGGGTTATCCAATCCTTATGGATTACAAACCAATATCGGTGGTGGTGTTAGATAGAGGTAGAGGTAGAGGCTTAGGAGGGCAAACCCAAGAGCCATGTTGGACTTGCGGTCACCCAAGACATATCTCCTCGTGTTGCCCAAAGAGGGAGCATGCCAACCACGACAAGACAGATCTTAGATCCGCGAAGTGTGGAATCACTCATCTCTTTGCCAATTTCCCTAGACGAAAACCATCCTCTAGTTTGGAAATCGTGCCATCAGCCCTATTGGGTTTGTTTGGTGTCACGACACTCGACGAGGAGGCCAGGCCCATCCTGTTACCTCAATTAGAAAAAATAATGATAGGCGAATAGGCGAAGGAAAAAGAAACCAAACAAACAGATCACGCTAAAAATAGAGAGTGCTATGATGCTACCTATTGAAAAAAAGGTGACAGACATGTATTTTCTTTTCACATTACACATTTTTCCTTCACCTTCCTCCATTGATCTTTACTCTTCACCTCCCCTTGGTAAACTGGTCCGTGAAATATTTCCATCCAGTGATTTCTTAGATTTCCCAAGAGGTTGTTCCCACCCTCTTCTTTATTTCAAATCTCCAAATGTACAAAAAATCAACAAAGTGTTAGACAAATATTTTTTTGTGATTTTCTCAGATCAACATTTTTAAATGCAAGGCGCCCCTAAAACTTTTTGTAAAAGAGCGCCAGGCTCCCTCCTGTACAAATTGTAAAGGTAGATGGGCGACAGGAAGAAAGCTAGAAAGATATAAGGATAATGGGAAAAAGAGCCTAAGGCCACGTCCGGTCATGTAAAAAATGGCATAAGGGGATGACCGCTCAAAAGGGATTTAAGATTTTTTATATAAATTTGAAAAGTGAATGAGGAGCCCATTCTTTGATGTGTGGCAAAAGTGGACTCATCTTCTTCTCTTCCTCTCTTCTCTTTGCTTGCTTGTGTGTGCTTGAGAGAGGGAGTGTGAGGGAGTGAGGAAGTAAGTGTGTGAGGATGAGGGATCTTGGAGGTGAAGCTCTCCATCTTCTCCTCTCTTCTTCTTCTCTTCTCTTATCTCGCATGCGACTATGGAAAATGGAGCTTGGAGGTGGAGGCTTGAGGGTTCTTGAGCTTGTATCACGAAGCATGGTGCTATCGGTATGCTTGAGGGAGGAGGCAACTCATTCAAGCATCAAGGTAAGCTCAGTACACCCCAGTAGGATCGAAAGCGTGTGGGCTAGGTGAGAGATAGCCATAGGTGCTTGCTTGAAACACTTGAAGGGATAAGCGGTCCGTGGGTCTTGATGTGGTTGAGTGGTGAGCTCCCTCAACATTTTGGTTCCGTCGCCGGGACCACCGGATTCAAGCTTGAGGGCTTGCGCTTCTCAACTCGAGCATTTAAGTAAGGGTTCATCCCCAAACAAGAGCTTGATATAGATCTTGAGTAAGTTACTCTCATCATTAGGAAAAAAATGAACTCACAAAAGGGCCCCCAAAAATAATATAGTTTAAGATGTGGGCCTTTTGGATTGTCCAATAGGAAGGCTAGATGTTGACATCCATGGAGGGTGAATCTTCTCTCTCCAAATCTTGGGCTTTCTATTAAAAAAAGGGTAGTGGGGGATTATAAAAAGGGAGAATGAAAAGTACACAAAAATTGAGTTTCTCTCACCTTGTATTTCTCCCCTTTTTTTGGAGAATTTTCAATTTCGATTTTTTTTCCTCTCAAGAAATCAATTTGACCCAAAAGTTGAGCAACAGACCACTTTCCCTTTCTTCTCTATACTGGTGAATTTTCGTCTCCGTTGAAGCTCCCTGCTGAGAGTAATTAGGGTTTTGAGCATTGTGCTTACCTCTGCATTTTCTTCTCCATGCAACTCCAAATTTTAGGCAAAACACAGGTGCCCATCTCTCTTTGCGTTTTCTCTTGTTTGCTATTTTTTCAATAGGATTTGATGTCGTTTCTTACTATTATTGTTGTTTTATTGTAGAGGTTGTTTGGGGCAGGAGACAGAGGTGCTCATCTCTCTCTCCTTTCTTTCCCCCCTCTCTCTATGTGTTGTTTCTCTTTTATGTTGTGTTTTCAATAGAATTTAATGTTGGTTCTAATTGTTGTTTTCTTGCAGAGTTTATTTGGAGCAAGAGGCAAAGCTGTTAATCTCTCTCTCTGTTTGGTTTTTTTTTTGTTGATATCTTTTCAATACAACATAATGTTAGTTCTAACCCTTGTTATTGTTTTATTGTAGAGATCATTTTGGGTGACATTGCATAAGTGCTCATCTCTCTCTTCCTCTCTCTATGTTTCCTCTTTTCTACTCTTTTTTCAATATACCTTCATGTAAATACTAACTCTTGCTATTGTCTTTTGCAGAGATCAATTTGGGCAAGATTGGATAGATGCTCATTTCTTTCTCTCTCCCACATACTCACACACCCTCTCTTTCTTCCTCTCTGCATTATCCCTTTTCTACTATCTTTACAATAGGGTTTGATGCCAGTTCTAACTTAAGGATCAATTGTTGTTGCAGCACTTAACACAAGGTAGAGCAGAGATTCTGTAGCTCAATTTACAGGTAAATTTTCCATATTTTGTGGTGCCAAAATTTATTCATTTAATTAGTGACTTTTATGTTTGATGGGATAGATGTTTTCTTAGGTCCATCATTTGCAATGGGTTTTGATTAGCAATGATTCAATCTTATCTTCAACAGATCATCTTATAGGTAAATTGGCCATGTTTTGTATTACTTCTATTCATGCAATTATCTAGATATTTTTTGCTAAAAGGGATTCATGCAAGTATTTTGGTTAAAAGGGATTCATGCAGGTGTTTTTTTGTACATGCATGTATTGTACAAGGTTTAGGTGAAGCATATAATTCTCAATCGACTTTTTTGATATGGTGAGTGATTCCTTTGTGTTGGATAATATGGATCTATTGGAAATCAATGGTTCAAAAATCCTCTGCTTTATTGGTCCTATGTGTCCATTTGGATCTCCATGCCAATTGGCAATGATCCATGAAACTCTTGTATCATATCATCCATATAACACACAATGTATTGAGACTTAGAATATCTCAGGTGTCAATCCAATGTACCTATTAAGATTTGCATGCCATGTGGCTACCATCCTTGTAACAACTACTCTATAACACCCACATTTCATAAAATGTATTGAGCCAAATCAGACTTCTCTTCATTATAATAAAATTTATTTTGGCGAAATTCTCTGAGTATTCTTGTGCTATTCTTTTCATTATATTTCATGTAAATGGTATGATTAAACTGATGCCTTGAAATTAAATCTATACTTTTGTTGATGTATATATCCACATGTGTTTCGATATCGATGTTTATGTCTATTTACAAAAGTGTAAACATCTCTTAATGCCATGTTGATTTGTATGGCATATTGGTGATTATTGGACAGACTTAAAATGCTTATTATATAGGGGTTAATATATACTTCTTTACATCTAATGCATAGGTTATAATGCCTGAGAGAAAAACAAGCATTCTCTCGATAGAAGTATGTAATAGAAAAGATGAAGAAGGGAATTGGATCACTGATATGTATCATTGCTCGTCTTGGGTACATATGCGTCCAAGTATGAAGGGAGCTTTTAGGGTGAAAGCATCTGCAATTGTAGATGTATCAAAGCACTGGAAGGGAAAAATTTTAGCTCTCAGACAAAGGAATGTTGATTCTCACCTTGTAAAAGAGGCATTTGTACAACATATATTCATGCAAAAACAAATACATATTGCGCCCACCACTGTGCCCTTTCAATGAAACATTGCAAACAATAAGTATTTGCAACTCATTGAGAATGAGAAATTTCATGATACCTATGTAACAACTTGTCTCTTATTTACAGAAGTATACCCTTCGGATTGCTGTGAGTGGCAAAATGTTGAGAGTTTCATTGGTTCTTTTAAGTGTTACCACCTCAAAATTTGTAGATTGCTCTTTGAGGGGCATACAGCTAAGCAGCTCGCAGAGGACCTTGTTTTTTTCTATGACTCTAAGTACATATTGCCCAAGGGGAGTTGCGAATATGGAACCCTTGAGTCTATGCACATGTCGAATCTCAATAGCATAGAATGGCCATTGTATAGTAGCGACATTTTATACATGTGTAGCACAAAAATTTTAGCAAACATATTGAATTCTATGAAGCCAAGCACCAGCTCAAAGAATGTACATCTAAGATGGTTCATACCGATTGCAATTTTTGCACACATGTTCAAGGAATGTAAGGGTTTGAGACGTACCAAAAGCACGTACGTCATAAAAAATACATTAGAGGATTATGTAACAAGGGTTCTAGGCAAAACTTGGACATAAGAAATAACTCACAGTCCTGACACAATGGAGTGTCGAGTCACAAAAAGGGACATGGCTTTCAGGTAAAATTTTTCTCTCTTAGTTGACTATTATCTTACTTTCCAAAGAGGTTTGTGATCATCACTGTGGAGGATATGTTTCCCTATGCACTACAACATATGGAAATCTTTGACAAAATAGCAAAGTGAGTGGTCTGACTTCAAGAGTTTGATTATACAGTGCAAGTTGAAAAAACAAATCAAGCATTCTTGGTTGATATTTTGACAAACAGGTGCTATGAGGAAAATCTCAGGGTGAAAAGAAAGGACCTTCCACCACCCCCATCCATAAAGTCTCTTGTAGATGCTTATAGCCTCTACTTTGATGGTGCATACAAGCAAACTAAGGATAAGGCAGCCGCAGGTATTATTGTTTTCTCTCCTTTAAGGAGAGAAAATCTATGGTGAAGGAATCATCTTGGAAGGTGTCCACTCTAACAATGAGGTAGAATATCAAGCTTTAATTCATGGTCTTTGTTGGTGTCTTAGTAATTCAATCGAGAGGTTGAATGCTTTTGGAGACTCCATGCTATTGGTAAGGCAGATGCAAGGTACATGGGCATGCAAAAATACAAACCTCTCTAGTAAAATGAGAGAGTCCAAATCTCTTATGAGAAGATTTAGGGAGGCACAAGTACATCATGTGCCAAGAGACCAGAACAAGGATGCCGACCATCTAGCATCATCAAATCTAAATGAGTCAATGGTGGGAGTAATGGCTATCAAACCCCCATTTCAACAAGGAAAGGAAGACTTAGAAGATATTCTACACCTCTTAGAGCAAGTAAAAGCTCCCAAACACTTGACTAAGTGAGAAAGACAATGGCTAGCTTGGAAGGCTACAAGATATCGCATGGTAAATGATAGTTTGTATTGTCTTGGTAAGGATGGTGTGCTTAGGAAAGTGCCTTCAAAGTAGAAAATTGAAGAAATCTTAAAAGCTTGCCATGATGATGTGTGTGGAGGCCACTTTGCACACGACATCACAAGGAGAAAGGTTCTACAAGCCGACTTTACTTGGCATAGTCTACACCGAAATGTCAAATATTGGTGTCAAACATGTGAAGAATGTCAAAAACCAGGACCATGATGGCTCATAGTAGAACCCCAAACCCCAATCAAGGTCTATGGACCCTTTGAGAAGTGGGGAGTCGATGCCATAGGGCCTCTACCACACACTCCATCAGGAAAATAGTATATTATCATGGGGGTAGATTACATGACTAGATGGGCCGAGGCTATGCCAACTAGAAGAATCACTACTAAGGAAGTGAGTAAATTCATCTTTCACCACATTTGTTGTAGGTTTGGTATCCCTCTTGAAATACTATCAGATAGAGAACCAGGGTTTAGAGCTAATGTAGTGGGTGAACTCATGCAAAAGCTAAATATTCAATGGCGACACTCTACCCCTTACTACCCTCAATGCAATGGATTGGTGGAGAAGGTAAATGGAATGATTTGTAAAATCATCAGCAAATAGGTACATTCAAGGCCCCAGGATTGGGACAAGCACCTTAGTGGAGCTCTATGGGCTTACAGAACCTCCTTCAAAACCATGTTAGGGTTCATACCTTTTCATCTAGTTTATGGACAAGAGGCTCTTTTGCCTATTGAGATGAAATTAGCTAGCCTTCGAGTATTAGGTGGCATAGTAGGCTCTCAAAAGGAGAAGTTACATCAAAGATTACTGGACCTAGAGAGGTTACAATTGGATCGTGAAGAAGCCATCAACCACTACTCCCAGGAAGCTGAGAAGCGTAGAGAAAAGTTCAACAAGAAGTTAACAGATAAAAACATCAAGGAGGAATCTTTCGTGCTTCGATATGACAATCGCTTTGATAAAAGAAAGGATGGCAAGTTTCTCTACCAATGGGAGGGATCGTTTTGGGTCACAAAAAAATTCAACAATGGCTCCTACAAACTTCAAGACATTAAGGGAAAAATGCACAAGACCAGGGTAAATGGATGGCTCTTAAAACCCTATCACATCAGGGTGGGGTCAGCTCAAGATAGCAAAGAGTGTCTAGAGACATAAATACCTCTAGCCAGGTTGGGGGGGGCTATATGATCCGAGAAAATCACAAAAAAATATTTGTCTAACACTTTGTTGGTTTTTTGTACATTTGGAGGTTTGAAATAAAAAAGAGGGTGGGAACAACCTCTTCTGAAATCCAAGAAATCACTTGATGGAAATATTTCACGGACCGATTTACCAAGAGGGGGTGAAGAGTAAAGATCAATGGAGGAAGGTGAAGGGAAAATGTGTAATGTGAAAAGAAATGAAATGAAATGGATTTGGAGCTATCCAAAGGGCATGTGAGGCTCATAATATCATGGCTTTGGAGCCTTATGTGTAAAAAATTACACGGCGTAGCGAACAGGATCTGAGAAAGAGATAGAGAGTATATAACAGATAAGAGGAGAATCAGTAAATTCTTTAGCTCCAAACAATTGATACAAAGATGGCTCTGTCCACCCGTGCGCTTCCACTGTGTGAAGCTTAGATGGCGATCTAGATAGAAGATAGGTGAAGAGCTTAAGGCTAGTTGGAACAACAACTCTGACTGGACCGACCTACCATATGAGCCTCCACTAGTCGGCCAGGGAATATTCCAGGGAATATTCCCTTTACCATCGGGCCCCTTTTAACTCCCTTACCCCGCAACTCAATGCAATGCGCCTCGAGTTGCCACCAGCTTAACCACTCCATCTAACCCAAAGATTAGACCCACAACGGTCACCTTTTTGCCATCTGGTCACATAGACCTCATCTGATATACAAGTCAGGACTCAACCAATGTCTGGGCTCACATTTGGCTTCTCCTCATAATGGGGCCTTACAATTTTGAGCACCATGGATCATTGGTGGCACCTAATGAGGGTGGGGCATTGATCATATCTAACACCCCCCCTCAATGTCCACCCATAGGTGAACTATCTTCTCGGCCCAATGCCGAGTCTCTGAAGATGAACTTGAAGCAGATCCTTCGTAAGTGCTTTGGTGAAGATATCTGCTCCATTCTCCTCTGTTGGACAGTAGACCAGTTCCACTATCCCATCCTCCATCAAATCACGCATATAGTGATACTGGATCTCTATATGTTTGGTGCCTGTATGAAACACTAGATTTTTGGCAATGGCGATGCAACTCTGATTGTCACATCTCAGCACAGTTGATTCTTCATCCTGCACTCCCATATGCCATAGAATCCTTCTCAACCATACTACTTCACATGCAGCAAAACAAGCTACCTTGTACTCAGCTTCAGTAGAAGACAATGCCACTGTTGGCTGCTTCTTACTAATCCAAGAGAAAATTCCTGAACCCAAAGAGAAACAATAACCAGAAATTGACTTCCTGGAATTACTGTCTCCTGCCCAATTTGAGCCACAATTTCCCACAAGAGAAGTTCCAAAACTGTATGTGATACCATAGTCAAGAGTTTCCTTCAAGTATCTAAGCACCCGCATCCCAGCCTTCCAATGAATCTCATGAGGGTTGTTTGAGAACCTGCTCAAAACACCAGCAGCAAAACTGATATCTGCTCTGGTGTTACACAAGTAGATCAGATTGCCAACCAACCTCCTATACCTCCCAATGTCTACTAGTGCTAATGAATCTTCGACGGATAACTTTGCATTCACCTCCATAGGTGTAGCTATCTCCTTGCACTCGATCATGCCAAATGCCTTCAAGATCTCCCATGCATACTTCTTCTGAGAGGTGAAGATCTTTTCTGGCTCTTGCCAGACTTCAATCCCCAAACAATAGTGCAGCAAGCCCAAGTCTGTCATTTCAAACTCAAAACTCAAAGCCTTTCGAGTTTGGTTGATCATATCTTCATAGTCACCTATAATAAGAAGGTCGTCCACATATAGGACAATCACTACAGACTTTTTACCATCCCTGTAAACATACAAGTTAGCATCTGAGGCACATCTTTTGAAGTTTAGGTTTAAAAAGAACTTATCTATCTGCTGGTACCATGCTCTAGGGGCTTGTTTCAGCCCATACAATGCCTTCTTTAGCTTACACACTTTGTTCTCAGAATGGGGGGCCTCAAACCTTGGTGGTTGAGCCACATACACCTCCTCCTTGTGGGTAGCCACTGCAAGTACCATTTAAGAATGCTAACTTAACATCCATTTGGTACACTGGCTACTTATTGTGGGTAGCCACTGTAAGTACCATGCGAATAGTGGTCATTCTGGCAGTTGGGGCAAATGACTCTTGAAAATCAAACCCTTCAACTTGTGAAAATCCTTGGGCAACCAGTCTAGCTTTGTAATTTTCTAAGGTATCATCAGCCTTGTACTTTACCTTCCAGATCCACTTGGTGCCAATAACCTTCCGCTTTGATGGTCGATCCACTAGCTCCCAAGTGTCATTCTTCATTATGATGTCATACTCCGCCTGCATAGCACCCTTGCATGATGGATCTGCAAGTGCTTTTTCTAAGTCAGTTGGCTCCTTTACTTCTCTCATAATCTCAACCATCAAGGCCATATTGACTATGTGAGCAGAAGCCCTCCTTTGCTTCTCTATTCTCTGAGACCTCCTTGGTCCGTCTGCCTTCTCCTCAACAGATGCAGGCATAGGATTATTGTGGTCATAGAGGTGCTTCACCCATCACGACAATGGCTTTTTCGGTGGGGTGATGTCAGGTTGGTGAACTTTTTCTTCATCATCTGAAGATGATGCTTTCTCCTCCTTAAGGATAGGGATAGCTCTCGGGACAGGTTCATAGTTGACTACTTCTTTGCTTGATGATAAAGTGGAAGAACTTGCCTTCTCCTCCTCCATTGTATGCGGCTCCTCCTTGAACACCACATCATGGCTCGCAATGATCTTCTTTACCTCTTGGTCATATAATTTGTAAGCCTTCTGCTCATCACTATAACCAAAGAAGATACATTTTCTGCTTTTTGGTTTTAACTTGTTTCTCTTCTCATCTGGAACATGTGCATAGCATTCACACCTAAAAATTCTGAAATGTGAGACAGATGGTTTCTTACCAGTGTAAGCCTCATGAGGTATTTTTCCCTTGAGAGCCTTTGTATAGCTCCGATTTAGAATGTAGACTGCAGTATTAACAACTTCAGCCCAAAAATGGTTAGGCAATCCCTTGCACCCTTTAGCATGCATCTTGCCATATGTCTCACATTTCAGAATTTGTGGAATGCAGGAATCGCACCATTGTGGAGACATCCAAAAATTCTGAAATATAAGACAGATGGTTTCTTACCAGTGTAAGCCTCATGAAGTGTTTTTCCCTTGAGAGCCTTTGTATAGATCCGATTTAGAATGTAGACTGCAGTATTAATAACTTCAGCCCAAAAATGGTTAGGCAATCCCTTGCCCTTTAGCATGCATCTTGCCATCTCCACAATGGTGCGATTCCTGTGTTCCACAACACCGTTCTACTGAGGTGTGTGAGGCGTTGTCAATTGACACTTGATCCCTTTGCTCTTGCAAAAGTCTTCAGAATCCTTTGAGTTAAACTCACCACCACCATCTGTTCTAAATTTCTTCACACTTTTCCCTGTTTCATTCTCAACAAGTTTTAGCCATTCTTTAAACTTACCAAAAGCTTGAGCCTTATCACGAAGGAAGTACACCCACATCTTCCTACTGTAGTCATCGACAATCAGAAGATCCCTCCAAGGCCTGTGTAGACATCTTACCACACAAGTCAGCATGCACCAACTCTAGAGAATCCTATGCTCTATTCTTGCTTTCTTGTGGAAATGCCTTTCTCTGTTGCTTACCAATTATATAATCTTTACATGGTTTCTTCAATTTAGTCATTGTAGGTAGGTGAGCAACCATACCTTGCTTTTGCATCTCCTTCAACATTGCAAATCCGATGTGTCCAAACCTTTCATGCCAAAGCTTACTTGTGCCCACTCCAGCGGTGGCTGTAAGAGCACTTAGCTCATACAGGTTGTTCCTTCTTTCTCCTTTGCCAATAATTGTGCCAGCACTATCAAGAATTTCTGCACCTCTCTTCTTGAACCTCACTTCATGTCCAAGATCAGTTATGGCAGCAATTGATAACATATTTCTCCTGATTTCAAGAACATACAACACATTTGAAAGCTTTTTGACTTCACCATTTGCAGCAACAAAAGAAATAGTACTTGTGCTCGTAGCATGGCATTTAGAATCATTTCCAACCATCACAGTGATGGATTCTTGTAGAGGCTGCATAGAAATGTATAGACCTTTCTTGTTGGTCATGTGATGGGAGGCCCCACTATCCAACACCCATGAGTTAGTGGTAGATTATTCTTGCACCGAGGAGCACACTTCCTTAATGGTCGCCATGAATAATTCCAACTCTGCTTTAGCCGTATTGGCTGTCTCTTTCCCTTTACTTTTAAGGGTACCATTCTTTTCATCTGCCTTCTTGACACGACAATCTGCAATTGCATGTCCTTTCTTCTTGCAATAGAAGCACTCTCCTTGAAACTTCTTCTTGCCGTCCTTCTTCTTTTTGTCACCATCATTTTTGGTGGAGGAACCACCTTTGCCTTTTGCATTGGCAGAGAATGCAGCATCTCCATTGTTGCTTCCTTCTCAGGCTTTCAGCCTCAACTCCTCCTCCATCAATAATGCACAAAACTCCTCAAAAGTCAAAGCTTGAGGTCTCACCTGAGTATTAAGGGCAGTTACTAGTCCATCAAACTTTTGTGGACAAATCCAAAGACACCTCCGAGCTAGCTCTTCGCTAGTCTTTTGTATCCCAGCGCGTCGCACAAATTCTTAATCCGAGTAATGAATGCTTCAATCGTCTCTCCTTCAGCAAACTTCTCCGTTGCTAGTTGATTCTCCAAGTTTTGAATCCTTGTTTGGTTTTGTGTTTCATACTGAATCCTTAGTACATTCCAAGCCTCTGATGCTTTGGTTGTATGCTGAATCAAAGTCAGAACACTGTTAGAAGAGCTTGTAACTAAGGCACACAATGCATCTGCATTCCTTCGTTTCCAAGCTCGTAGAAGATCTGCATTCGGAGGAATCATCACACTAGAATTTGATGGGTCGGGGGTAGGCTATGGTTCTGCGTTAGTCCCCAACACAGTCTCCAGAAGCTCATAAGAATCAAGGATACTTGTAATTTTCAACTTCCACAAGGAGTAGTTTGTACCATCTAACTTGCCTTCGTTGAAGGTTGGTGGACGAATCCTCAGTGTTTGAATAGCCGGTACAGCAGCACCACCTTCCGCACCCCTTCCTGATGTGCCAAAACCGCTTCCGGAAGTTGACATAGTTTCTCTTTGCTGTTGAAGCCTTTGCCTCTTGCACACTCTTCGATCTCTAGAGCCCCCTTGGCTCTGATACCATGTAAAAAATTACACGGCGCAGCGAACAGAATCTGAGAAAGAGATAGAGAGTACACAACAGATAAGAGGAGAATCAGTAAATTCTTTAGCTCCAAACAACTGATACAAAGATGGCTCTGTCCACCCGTGTGCTTCCACTGTGTGAAGCTTAGATGGCGATCTAGACAGAAGATAGGTGAAGAGCTTAAGGCTAGCTGGAACAACAACTCTGACTAGGTGAAAGATGATAGATGGCTATGAAGGGGTTTAGCTCTCATAGCCCGCAAAGGCCGTTAGGTCGGCCTGACCGACCTACCATATGAGCCTCCATTAGTTGGCCAGGGAATATTCCCTTTACCATTGGGCCCTTTTAACTCCCTTACCCCGCAACACAATGCAATATGCCTCGAGTTGCCACCAGCTTAACCACTCCATCTAACCCAAAGATTAGATCCACAACGGTCACCTTTTTGCCATCCGGTCATATAGACCTCATCTGATATACAAGTCAGGACTCAACCAATGTCCGCCGGGCTCACATTTGGCTTCTCCTCATAATGGGGGCCTTACAATTTTGAGCACCATGGATCATTGGTGGCATCTAATGAGGGTGGGACATTGATCATATCTAACATTATGATCATTCAAACAAATGGGACCCTTCTTGGAAGTATTAGTGGAAGAAAAATTAGGCACATGATTTTCTAAGATTTTTTAAAAATACTTCCACTCGGATCCAAAAAACTTTTCAACATAAAAGTTGTAGCGTGTGAGCTAAAGTTTTGGTTGGTAATTTTTTATAATTTTTTGGAGCTACGAGTTGGGATATATGGCCAAAATGGTGGACACCAAATTTTCCCAATTGCAATGGAGACCACCTCCCAATTTTATACACACCCACACTTTCTTCCCCACACTTAACACTTCCATAAAACATCATTCATTAGACTTCCAACCCTTTCCCGTCTCTTGTCCTCTCTCTCAAGCTAATAAACCATTAGAATTCCCCTCCTAAATTACCTCAAATCATCTTTAATTGTAGTAGTAATGTATGAACTCTCACTACTCTCTCTCCATTATTACTAGATATGATATTATTTTATGAAGATTCTCTATATTTTTTTATAGGAGAGCTCTTGGACTCAAGCTATGGGGGGGAGAATGGAGACAACTCACCTATGATGGAACTTGATTAAGTACAAATTTGGTCAACAAAACATCTAGATGAAGCTTCCACATTGGTGGAACCGCCTTAATGCAGCTTTGGTGGTGTTAATTCCTATTCTATCTTAACCTCCTCCCTAAACACCCTCAAGGCCTATATAAAGAGGCATTCTCCTTTGTAATTTACAAGAGAGAGAGCCAAGAGGCCTTCTTCAGCCCTATTGAGCCTTCCCCATTCTCTCTCATGAGCTTATGCAGTTCATTCCCTTACTATAGCTTATGCATGCTCTACAGTATAA
Source organism: Lygodium microphyllum (assembly GCF_053477565.2). Classification (NCBI taxonomy): domain Eukaryota; kingdom Viridiplantae; phylum Streptophyta; class Polypodiopsida; order Schizaeales; family Lygodiaceae; genus Lygodium; species Lygodium microphyllum. The sequence goes on along the minus strand of NC_141137.1, from coordinate 123,944,277 downwards.
TAAGCCCATGCTATTGGTGTCCATATTGTGTATATTGGTTATGTCTTGAGTGTTCTCCATCTCTTGTGCCCTCTTAAGTTTTATTGATTCATCTATTTTTTGTGGTTTTCTCTCTCTCTCTCTCTCTCTCTTAGTTTTCCTCTCTTCTCCCTCACAAGCTCCTCTCCCTCTTGCATAGCATCCTAGTCCGCTCTTCCATGACTAGGTGGTGCCCTTACCTCATTCACTTTGTGGCAGAAGGGAGTTTGGCATAGTATAGAGACTGCCATACCGAATTTCCTTCATCAATGTGATTTTTCCTTTGACTTAGCTTTTGAGGCCGCCCTTGTGCTTTTGGCCATTTCCCTTCCTACTTCTTCCATTGTGTCCAATTTCCTTTTGGGTCAACTCTTTTAGATCCCAACTTGGGCTTTTTCACATTTTCTGCTTTCTTCCTGTGCTAAGTTTAACAAATAGACACAATTAGAATAAACGAGTCCCATATACTGTGTGAATCTCAGGCAGCATATAAGGTGCAAACTCAAGATCATTAGTAGGAATTGGCAAAGAATCTAAGAATCATGTGCACAATGGCTACTAAGCTGACAACTTTGTAGGGGATTTAGTAGAGATATGCAGGCTTTCTTAAAGTGGGACCTTTTGGCTATGAAGCCCTTCCTATTTGTGAAGATGTTCAAACTAGAACATAGGTTAATGTGCATTTCATTTCATCTTCTTGAGAATTGAGGTAGAGACTCCATGTCATTTTGTCTACTAAAGTGGAAGGTCCGAAACAACACCGTTGATTAAGCTCAACCTCGAGGCCATCAAATAATCTCTTGCCTTGTTGATACTTTCATAATATCTGCTAAAACTCCATGACAATGGTAATGGATCTTTGGAAAATGCAACAGAGAATCTTATTGAAGAGTTTACTATCCTCAAAAGGCTAGGGTTTGGAAGAAAGAAAGAGATGTTTACTTGTTGCCTCCATGAAAACTGTTTGAAAGCTTGAGACAAGGGAAAGAGAACCCTTGACTTTCAAAAGTAATGAAAATTTATAGCTCTACTAACCCCAGCTAGGCTTCTATCTCCAAAATGCCTATCAAAATGGCTATAAATTGCTCCATGCCCTACTATTTTGGCTACCCACCACCATATTTGTCCTTTCGAGCTTCAAAGACCTCTAGTTTTTTCTTTTTTAAAACTATGGGTATCCTGTAAGTCATTGTTTTTGTCACAGTCCATGTCACGTACTTGTAGTACTTGTTTGGAATTTGTTTTTATGATGAAAAGTGAGACTAAATATGAAGAAAAAGAAAAGAAAATGGATCAAAGACCAATGCTTTGATACCAGTTGTCATGAAGGGACTTGAGAGGAGAGAGAAATAGGAGAGAGAATATTATAGGAAAGAGAGAAGAAGAGTGAAAAAAGGAGAAAGAAAGTCTAAATGAGAAGAGAGAAAGACTAGAAATGGAGAGAGAAAGACAGGAAAGAAGAAGAGAGATAGTTGGAAGCCATGAATAGATAGGAGCTAGAGAGAGAAAGTCTAAACGAGAAGAGAGAAAAACTAGAAATGGAGAGAGAAAGACATGAAAGAAGAAGAGAGATGGTTGGAAGCCATGAAAGGATAGGAGCTAGAGAGAGAAGAAGGACAAAGTTGTATTCTTGTGTGAAAATTTGATATCCTGTACATATGTCACTTTCCCTTTATATACGCCTAATTCCACTCTTTACATAGCCAATCAAGCTATGATCGATAGGTTACATTTCATTGGAGAATCCCGTTTCATGGTGTTGGGACAAGGCTATTATTGAGACATCCCAAAAATAGGATAAAATCAAGGTAGTTGTCTAGGGAAGATACTTATCCCCAGCTTATCAAAACCATAGAATGTGCGCATTTTTCAGCCTAAGGCAATAGGGCATAACTATGGAGGGGTACTATTTTTTTTTTCTCTCCTAAAGTATACCCCCTAAAATGACAATGACACAACAAGTAGCATGCTTCTATGAAGGCTTAAATCCACCCCTAAATGGACAACTAAAGGCTATGAAACCTTCTGACCTCAAAGATGTGCCATTACAAGCTCAACCTTTGATGGAATCTCTCCCAAGAAGGAAATTTCCTCTACTTTCCTAGCTACGGATTTCCCACTAGGGTCAATCTTCATATGAAAATTAATAAATTTGAGTTGTCTCAACCTTGTTAATTAGGCCCCCCAATCGCCAACCCAACGACGAAAACAACCCTTGTCCTATAAATCCCAATCAAAGATCCAAACCCATTGCTTTAGATACAACTAGCTAAGCCACTTCAAGGCCCCATATCCCATTCTAACAAAGAAAACCAAGCCCCCTCATAACCCTCCATCCATAGAAAACTTTAACAATCAAGGGCAAGAATGGGGAGCGAGATGAGGAATGGGTGGCTAAGTGTATTTCCTTGCCAAACAAGAAGAAGAAGAGGATCTTGCCCTCTATGAAGAATTAGAGAGAGGTATTATCCAACATGGCTATCAATAATCAAGAGGTCAATTGCCAATTTACTATCCTACAACAAGTGCTCATGTTTCCTAAGTGCATTAAGAAGTTACGATTGGAACGTGAACCCACTAAAAAACTTGTAGTTTAAATAGCAAATGGAGAAGAAGTATACTCAAGTTAAATCATCAAAAAATTTAATCTTCACTTAGGAAATTCATACACAAAAATAAAATTTAGAGTTCTATTCTTGGGGACATATGACTATCTCTTGTATATGGACTAGCAAAGTCCTAATCAAAGAAGTGTCAAGAATCGCGTGGTGGAGGGGGTTGCTCAAGATGCTGCGCCGAACACACACAGAATGCACAAGGAGAAGCTCACTCAAGAGACAAGAAGAGAGATGGAGGCCAAAACGTTTTCTTGCTGATTTCTTCTTCTTCTTCCACACACTTTACAATGTACACAAAGTATAGATAAGATACAACATAAAAGGAAAGTGGCCTACTAAGTCAAACAATGCATAACCGACTACACTAGTCGACTGGCGCTATAACTATGCCAGCTGTAAATAGGTGTAACGACTTGAATATAATAAGTAATGAGTCAGTGGCCATGTGAGATTCATAATGACCACCGACGTGCTAAGTGTAGACATGTGGACCCATCTAACCAGGCGGTCCATCATCAATATCCGCATGTGTTGAGCTTGTCATCTCAACACTCTCCCTCAAGCTCAAGTGCATCTCTGCAACTCCAAGTAAGCTTCGAAACTTTTGAAGCTTCTCTGTACCCAATGCCTTCGTGAAGATGTCAGCTATCTGATCCTGTGTGCTGACATACACCAAGTCAATCTCACCTGCTAGTACCTTCTCTCTCACAAAGTGGTAGTGTACCTCAATATGTTTTGTCCTGGCATGGAACACAGGGTTCCTAGCCAACTGTATACTGCTCATGTTGTCACAATAAATGACAACTGGACCTTCCACCTGGACATCCAAATCAGCCAATAGCCAGCCATACTACCTCACATGCTGCAACAACAGCACCTCTATACTCAGCCTCTGTACTCGACAAAGCAACTATAGATTGCTTTTTGTTGCTCCATGCAACTGCTGCACTACCAAGAGAGAACATGTATCCGCTGGTAGATCTTCTATCAGACATACTACCAGCCCAATCTGCATCTGTGTATCCAAATACCTGTACATCTGTACCTGCCTCATAGAAAAGTCCATAATGTAATGTGGACTTCACATATCTCAATATGCGTCTGACTGTATCCAAATGTGGCTTTCTAGGTACTTGCATAAACTGACTCACAAGACCAACAGCGTAGCTCAAGTCTGGCCTTGTAATGGTCATGTAGATCAAACTCCCCACTATCCTCCTGAACATAGTAGGGTCTTCTATCTCATCCCCAACATCAGCACCAGCTTTACATTCTGCTCCAACGGGACTGAAAGTGGTTTGCATGCAGTCATACCATACTTGGACAACATATCCAAGCCATACTGCCTTTGGGACAGCCATCTACCATCATCACATCTGATCACCTCAATGCCAAGGAAGTACCTTAGCTCACCTAAATCCTTCATCTCAAACTTCATCTTCAAATAGCCCTTGACTTCAGCAATCCCACTATCACTATCACCTGTAATAATCAAGTCATCCACATAGATGACTATGATGACCAAACCTGCATCTCCCTTTCTCACATAAAGTGAGTGATCAGCATTAGAAACATAAAAGCCAATATTGACAAGATACTCTCTAATCTTATCAGACCATGCTCTAGGTGCTTGCTTGAGCCCATAGAGTGCCTTCTTCAACCTGCACACATACGTGGGATGCTCTAAATCTTCATAACCTGCTGGCTGATCCATATACACTTCTTCCTGCAAATCACCATGCAAGAAGGCATTCTTTACATCCATTTGCTGCAACCTCCAACCTTTGGCTGCTGCCAAAGCAATCACACATCTGACAGTTGCCATCCTAGCAACTGGACTGAAGGTTTTATCATAATCTATGCCATATGTCTGGGCATAGCCTTTTGCAACCAGCCTAGCTTTGTACCTGCTAATAGAACCATTTGCATTGTGCTTAATCTTATAAACCCACTTACATCCAATAGCTTTCTTTCCCTTCGGCAATGATACTAGATCCCAAGTCTTATTGGCCTCTAATGTAGCCATCTCCTCATCCATTACTGCATCCCAATGAGCATGACCAACAGCCTCCTCAAAACATGTGGGCTCAACATCCTCAACTAGTTTCACCATATAAGCATAATGGTGAGCTGCATAACCTTCAAAACCAAATCTTTTAACAGGGTATCTCACCCTGCTAGACCTGTGTACCACTGGATCACTCAATGGAGTCTTTGTATTAACGCGTGCTCTCTGCACACCTGGAGTCCTCATTGAAGGAATGCCAAGCTCATCATCCAAGCTCTCTGAGCCACTGGAGTCTCCATCAAGAACTGCATCAATGCCTTCGGACACTTTATTCTTTCCTTTGTCTTTACCTGTAGTGCTACTAGATGCACCCGAAGATGTAGAGGTACTCCTTAGTCTCCCAGACCAAGGACTACCAGATGATGTCTCTGGTCCACTAAGAGTTCGTGATTCTTGCTTTTCAGCCTGCACATGAGTGTCATGATCATCATCATCATCCAATGCATCACCACTAGATGCATACCAACTGCTCATTTCATCAAAGATGACATCCCTGCTCACTCTGAACTTACATGTGACAGGGTTGTAACAGCGATACCCTTTCTGCTCTAAAGAGTATCCAATAAAGACACACTTTTCAGCCTTTGGATCCAGTTTCTTCCGCAACTCATCTGGCACATGAACATGCGCAATGCAGCCAAATACTTTCAAGTGTGAAACATCAGGCTTCTTACCTGTAAAACATTCTTCGGGGGTCATACCATGAATTGCAGCTGTGGGAGTTCTGTTCTTAGTATAAACAGCAGTATGAACAGCCTCAGACCAAAAATGCTTAGGCATATTCTTTTCAGTCATCAAGGCGTGTGCAACTTCTACAATATGCCTGTTTTTCCTTTCTGCAACCCCATTTTGCTGTGGGGTATATCTGCATGTGAACTGTCTCTTTATCCCATGAGACCTCAGAAAATCACTGAACTCATTGGAGAGGTACTCTCCCCCTCCATCTAACCTCAAGCACTTTACTTTCAAGCTTGTTTCTCTTTCAGCTGCAGCCTTGAAAGTTCTAAAGTGCTCAAAAGCTTCACTCTTTTCCTTCATAAAATATACCCACAGCTTTCTAGAACAATCATCAATGAATGTGACGAAGTATGAACTACCTCCAAGAGATACATTTTGTGTAGGCCCCCAAATGTCTGTATGCACAACATCAAGGATATTTCTGCTTGCATCTCTGTCATATGAAAAGGGTTGTCTTGCCTACTTACCAAACTGACATGCTTCACATAACTTCTGAAATTCTGCAACTTTAAATGTAGGCAAACCTGTAACCAACCCTTTGGACTGCATTAATTTCAGCCTTTGTACATTTGCATGTCCAATGCGTTTGTGTCAAATTTCAATGTCTGCAACAACACCTTTTCCTTTGGCATACATAGCAGCATTCATAGTAGGAATTCCAGCATCTAGAGTGAACATACATCCAACTCTACTTCCCTTTGCTACCAATCTGCACTTGTCATTGAAGTCTTCTACAAAGCCCTTTGCATTAAATCTGACTTGCAGCCCTTGCTCTACCATTTGACTGACTGACACCAAGTTCTTTGTAATAGATGGCACATGTAATACATCTGAAAGACTCTTTGTCAATGTGTGAAATTGGGTGGCATGAGTCATCACCCGTCTGCACATAACCTGCATTTTGCAAATCCTGCATCTCTCCAAACCATTCTGCATGGCTGGTCATATGATTGGATGCACCTGAATCAACATACCAAACATCTTCATGTGTTCCCTTTCCTGTAACAGCATTCAACATATGCTGCATAACGAACAAACGTTCATTTTTGTCTTCATTCTGTCGTGAAGACGATGCATAGTTTCCTTGCTGCAACTTACCACTGCGGATATAATCTCTCTTAGCATAACATTGGGCTGCAATATGACCTGTTTTGCCACAGTAGTGGCACACAATACCAGAGTTGTTAGAACCTCTATTCTGCCATCCACCTCTTCCTCTAAAGCTCCCCCTGCCTCTAAAGTTAGCATGACCTCCTGAAACCTGCATATCGCCAAATTGCTGATTCAATTTGTTTTGCTGGTTGTCACTACCACGTCCTGTACCACGGCCTCTTGAAGAGAACCTGCCACGTCCCCTTCCAGAACTGGAGTAGAAAGCTTGGACCTGTTCACCACTTCTTTCAAATGTCTCACTCTGCATGTTGATCTCTTCAGTGATCATAAGGGAGACCAATTCATCAAAATCTGGAAATGGCTTTCTGACATATACGGAAGTTACAAAAGACTTCCAAGCCTTTTCATTGTTAAGTCCACCCAAGGTAGACGACACCAAATCATCATCATCGGGCATTGCATCAATCGTTGCCAATGCATCTGCAATGCTTCTTACCTTCAGTGCATACTCATTGATAGACATCTTCCCTTTCTTTAATGTATTCAACTCTTGCTTGAGTTGAATCTTTCGTGCCTTTGTATTTACAGAAAACATACTTTCAAGTATGGTCCAAGCTGCATATGAATTCTCTGCATTTCTAATGTGTCCCAGCATATTATTGTCAATTACTGCAGACAACCAATACATGACCTTTTTATCCTTTGCATTCCATTCTTTCCGTGCCTTTGTCTCTTCTGTAGTTGGAGGATCACTCATCTCCGGCTCCTTTTCTTCACCTAAAACGAACTCGTAGAGGCCTTTTCCAATAAGGAAGTTCGTGACACGGAACTTCCATGAAGGGTAGTTGTTCTTGTCAAGCTTCTCAATGATGGGGCTTCCACTGTTCTCTGCCATTATCACAAAATTAATACTAACAGCAAGCAAATCTTCTGCAACCCTGGACCTGTAGTGTATAGCAATACACCAGACAGCCTTTTTCACTGTCTGCTCAACAATACATGCAATCTGCAACCTGTTTGCAGATCAACATTGTGTTTACTCACTCGTAAACACCTTTGAACTTACAGATCTGAAATCTGTAACCTGCGCACTCACTTTCGGTCAATACAGTCGAAGTCACAGTGTATCCTGAAACTGTTGTCCGTAACCTTGCGGCTCTAAAACGGGCCTTGAAACGGCCTCAGATGCCCAAAATAACTACGGGAAGGCCCTAAAGGGCTCATTTGCACAATACACAGTGCTCTTCGCGCACACCAAATCTCACTGCAATCTGAGATTTTTGCTCTGCCCTACTTCCGGTGCCTCCATAGGCACTATCCAAGAGAAAGAGTTGAAGGATGGGAGAGCTTCTTACCTGTGGCTTGCTTGCTCAAACCTTGCTTCTTCTCCTTTGCTTCAACTTTCAAAATCAGCCTCTCTCAATGGCGCAGCTCTGATACCATGTCAAGAATCGCGTGGTGGAGGGGATTGCTCAAGATGCTGCGCCGTACACACACAGAATGCACAAGGAGAAGCTCACTCAAGAGACAAGAAGAGAGATGGAGGCCAAAACGTTTTCTTGCTGATTTCTTCTTCTTCTTCCACACGCTTTACAATGTACACAAAGTATAGATAAGATACAACATAAAAGGAAAGTGGCCTACTAAGTCAAACAATGCATAATCTACTATACTAGTCGACTCGCGCTATAACTATGCCAGCTGTAAATAGGTGTAACGACCTGAATATAATAAGTAATGAGTCAGTGGCCATGTGAGATTCATAATGACCACCGACGTGCTAAGTGTAGACGTGTGGACCCATCTAACCAGGCGGTCCATCATCAATATTTGCATGTGTTGAGCTTGTCATCTCAACAAGAAGTATCCACTATAGGCAAGGGACACTCACCTTTCACAACATTAATGGAACCTCAATCCAAATCCTTAGTTCAAGCCTAAGGAAATGTAAGGATAACAATTAGCAAAGGCAAGTCAGCTAATTAAAGGTGTAAGAAAGGTACTACCTATTAATTCAATCTAATTAAATAAGGTAGATCCATCTATGGACCCTAAGGAACCATCATAGCTTAGCAAGTATACAAATGTGTTTTCCAAATATTTAACTAAACTATCTCCTAGAGCCAAAATATAGATTACAAAATTAAATTCATCGTAGGAGCTGAGCTAGTAGCAAAGAGACCCTACAAAATGTCTATTCTCAAGGCCATCAAATTAAAGGAGTGAAAGATAGAGCCTGGGTGGAAGTATATAAGAAAAAGTAAGAGATATGGTAGATGGAGCGAGAGAGAGAGAGAGAGAGAGAGACTGTATGTGGGAACTCAAATCGTCACAATGTGTGACCTATCTTCCCTTATTCATTAATCACTGAAAGAATCAAGAATAAAGTGGTAGTGATGAGCACCCACCACTTGCAGTGTATAGGTGTATGATTATGATGTGTGAAGTGAATACAAGGTAACGTAGGCATATGTGACTTTATCCCCAATAACTAAAGTGACAATGATGGGTGTCTCCCACCTACAGTGTACAAGCCCGAGGTGGTCCACCTTATAGACCATGTAAGATATCACGTGAATTCAAAAGAAAGGGCGTTATATTTAGCAAAATTTACATGACTACATTTATAAATATGGTTTTTTAGTTATAAAAAAATCTATAAGTTATGTAAAAGGGGTCATTTTAAGGCCTTATAGCATGTAAAGAAAGGGTATTTCATAATATCCTTTAAACGTAGGCTATATAGATGATTTCTTATAGGTGGAACCCCCCAAGTATATAGGTGTGAAGTCATGATGTGTGAAAAAAATATAGGGTAGTGTAGGTATATATGCCTTTATCTCCAACAACCTCTCACTTAAAGGTAAATGTATCTTTAGTGAGAAGAGAATAAGTAAAAAGTAACAAAGTACAAATGTATATAAAGTACAATAGGATGAGAAATAGAAATCATATTATCCTACACCCATCATCTTCCTAAGAAAGGAAAAATATTTCATTGAGAGACTTTTAGTGAGCAGATCTGCAGGATTCTTATCAATCGTTGAGATCTTCACAAGATCTTAACAAGCTCAATAGACTTGTTCTCCACCACCTTCGTAATGAAGTGATAACGCATCTCAATGTGCTTTGTCTTTGCATGGAAGGCTGGATTCTTAGCCACAAATTCTTGGCCAATTGAATAGCACTCATAGAATCCAAATGCATTATAGGAGTAATAGTAATACTAAGGTCTATCATCATCAAATAGCCTAACCATAGGGCCTCCTTGTTTACATGACTCAATGTTTGTAACATAATCTATGTTAGTAGTAGATAAGGCCATGCATTTTTGCACCCTGGACATCTACAAAACAATACCTTCATCAAAAGTGAAGCATACCTAGAGGTGGACTTGTTACTATCTAATACCTTGCATAGTCGGAGTCATTGTAGCCCACAACTATAGAATTTGAACACCTATAGAAAATGCTCATATTTGTAGTGTCTTTCAAGTACCTCATGATATTCTTCATGGCACCCAATGTCATTGACCATGTATAGCCATATAGCATACCACAACTCCCATTGTAGATGCTTTGTCTTGAAGGATAAGTGGGCTATCATGGCACATATCAAACAGTCACTATAGATGCATGAGGGATCTTCACTATTGTAAAGTGCCCGTCCAAGCACGTTTTTTAGCGGTCCATCTAGAAATGAATCTAAGCATCACTGCCCAGCACTCCCATGGAATGTTCCAAGTTTTGTTGCCTAGGGTTTCTTGAGTCCACCTTGCGATGGAACATTCGCAGCCGAACCCACTAGGATCGACTTGAAATCTAGGTTCCTAGTGGCCAAGGTCTCCTAACAGCATTCTAGCATTGGATCTTGGACATCCTACTTTATGTAGAGATACCTAAGACAAAGCAGACCCATGCCGCAATTGGTCAAAAGAGAATGGACAACAAGAGGGATGCGCCGCTAAACCTCTCTACTCCTAGGGCATAGAGTCCCATTCTAGTCCCGTAAAATGGCATGAATTCGGTTCTAACCTAATATTACCTAAAGCTCATACGATTGTAGAGCCTTGTGAGAAGCCTCCCAGTCGTCGTGCGGGACCACCCTTCCGTAGGATGGACCCATCCGTCGGGGTTTTCGCCCACCTGCTTCCCTCAATAGGCATTCTTTAGTTATATAATTAGGTCCTACCACATTTTATGTGTGACATTTAAAATCAGCTTCCTTAATTAAGCCTTTTAGGGAACAAGTTTCGTTCACATAACTTACGGCACTAACATGAAAATAGTTCAAATAGGTTCCTTGAAAGCAAACTTTATATTAGAATTTTAACAGAGATACAAGTCTTGCCCAAAAAGGACAATTTCCACAATTCGCGAGGATGCACCTTATTTCTTCAAAGTTTCTATCGTTGCACTAGAAACAGGGCCTCGAGAATCCATCTCGAGTACGTAGATCATTTGAGTAGAACCCAAAGGCAGGGAATTTATAGCCAGAGTCCCCCTGGCATCCAAGCATCCTCCTATATACAGACTAATCCACGGAGAGACCTCTTGTGGTGGGCTCGGTCCACGTTTCCATCACAGTTATTTAGAACCCCCTTGGCTAGGGTTAGCGGCCAGCTGGGGGTAGCTTGGTGTGCCCTCCATGATTTCAACCTGATTCATTATCCAAATTTCTTTTGTGATCTTGGCTCATGCATTCCTTTCACAAACAGTGATTCTAGATTTACAAGCACAAACAATAACGAAGATGAGTGCTCGGGACATCTACTAAGGTAGAGTTCCCATCATTGAATGCTGAGCGTTGCCCTTCTTGGGTCTTTCTTGCCTTGGCATCAATTTCCATTATCTTTTGAGAGATAGAGAATACCCTCTTTTCGACCTCACTCCTATGTAATAGGAGCGAGAAATTACACTACCGATAGTTTTTGAATGGTAGCTCCCTAAGTTTCTAACCTTACGTTCTTATCTTAAGGTCTAGGTCTTAGATGATTCAAACTAGGATTTCAATTGGTCAATTGGTAACCATTTTCCCACATTAAAATCTTATCGGGGTTCTAAGTTTACCCTAGGGTTTCCTTTCCTCAAGATAGCAGGAATTTTTGTTCATTCCTCTTGCAAGTCAAGAGTAAATTAAGCCCATAGTTGCAGCCTCTCCAGTTACTTGTAAGAGTTTGCGCTCCAGGGCCATTATGGAGCTTGGAATACATCCTTCACTTCTCTTGAAGCACTCCTTTGTGCAGGAGTTACCTACGCCTTGCCTTGACTTTCGCGATCTTTTTGTCAACTTTTGGCAGTCGATGGAGAGACCTCAAGAAATGGCAATGGGGAGAGAGGATGCTCGGGGCTTCATCCAAGTAAGGAATTGTCCTTAGGCCTCTTCTCTCCCTCTCTCTCTCCCTTCCTCTCTTACTCTAAGTTTCCCTTCCCTCTCTCTCTCTCTCTCTCTCTCTCTCTCTCTCTCTCTCTCCTTCACAAGTTGGCAGAAACAACCATAGGAGGGGGGAAGAGGAGAATAGCGTGTTACTACTCAAGGAGGGGGGAAAAAAGAATAGAATTATCGTGTGTTACTTGCTTAAGGGGGGATTATATAGGGGAAAGATGGGTATTAATTTGGGGGGAAAACGCTGTGTGAAGGGGTCCTTTACTTCATAGGACCCCCAGATCGACCTGTCGCCCTTTGGCTATTAAGGGAAAGGAAGGGATATTGGGGGGTTGGAGTGGCACATGTGTGCCCCTCCCCCACATTGAAATTGATGTTCTCACCATCTTCATGCCCTATGATCCTCAAAAGATATGCCAATCCCCTTTTTCCGTCATGATCTCCTCCTCTACCTTCGTCAGCTACTGTTTAGTTCCCCCCTCTCTGCGCCAGTTGGTGGCGTCACAAGGGAGGGGATTGTTTTTTTTTTAAACATTATTAATTAATTTTAAGGGGTAGGGGTCTCATGGAGGCTCTTTTGGATATTGCATTCTTCCCCCCTTAAGGAATTGAGATGTCCTCATCTCGAAAGGAATTAGGGGTATAGTTGGTTGAGAGTACTCTCGTCAATCCATGTGGCATCTTCTTCTGGATAGTCCTTCCACTGGATCAGGTACTCTTTGAGGGTTTTACTCCTCAATCTCTTTTCTTGAATGTTTAGGATTCTATCTGGCCAAATCTCAAGGACTCCTTGGCTTGGCATTATAACTTATTGGTCATTGAGCACATGGCTAGGATTGGATACATATTTCTTAAGTAGGCTAACATGGAATACATTGTGAACCTTTACATTCTCAGGGAGTTGGATTTTGTAGGCACTGGGCCCTAGCACTTGAGGATCATGTAGGTTCCACAATACCTTGGACTCAATTTCTTAAATTCTCCCAATGATAAGGAACTCTTCTTGGGTCATATATGAATAAAAGCCATATCTCCCTCATTGAAGAATCGCTCTTGTCTATTTAGATCTGCATAGGCTTTCTATCTAACCTTGGCAGCTCTATGGCCTTGATCTCCTTATCCATTTCCTCAAGCATTTTCTTGGAAGCTTCTATCCTTAAGCTAGGATCTAAAAATTTCAATGGAGTATAGCAATTGTGCCCATACAATGCTTGAAAAGGTGTCATTTGAATGCTTTGTTGGTAGAAAGCATTATAGGCAAACTCTATCAATAGTAGATATTGGATCCCTTTCTTGGGCTTGCCATAGCATTATGCCCTAATAATATCTTCAATGACTTGGTTGACTCTCTCCATTTGGCAATCAGTCTGAGGGTGATAGGCTATACTGAAATAGAGATGAGTCCCAATGGTCTTGAATATCCCTATCTAGAAAATGAGATGTGAAGAGGGAATTGCGGCCACTAACGATCCTGCTAGGCAACCCATTGAGTCTGAATATCTTCTTGATAGAGTTGCCTATAATGCTTTCTACCAACAAAGCATTCAAATGACACCTTTTCTCAAGCATTGTATGGGCACAAGTGTATCTTCCATTGAAATTTTGACTTAAGGATAGAAGCTTCAAGAACTTGAAGGTAACCCAACAACAAAGTCCATTCTAATAAATTCCCATTCATTTGGGGGATGTCAAGAGGTTGCAGCTTTCCAGGCATCTTGACATGTTTTGCCTCAATGTGCTGGCAAAACAAACATTCCATGACATATTTGAGCACATCTCCCTTAAGCCTTTCCCAATGGTAGCTCTTTCTAACCTGTTGAGGGTCTTGACATATCTAGGATGGCCTAAAAAGGGGGAGTCATGTGCTGCCCAAAGTATTCTCTGTTTGAGTTTCTTGCTTGAGGGTATGCATAATCTTGTCCTGAGATAGGCAAGTCCCTCATTGATAGAAAATTATTGATACTTGACCTTAAGTCTAGGGTTTTGGTCCTTTCCCAAAATCTCCTTCATCACCTTCAGATATTCTGGGTCATGGCTAGCTTCCTCCTTGGCTAATTCAAGGATAGGGTTGCTAGGCATTGACACCATGGTTGCCAATGATTTCACCATCGAGGGTTTCTCCATAATAAGAGAGTTGAGGAATGCTTTGTGACTTAAGGGATCAGTAACTACATTCTCTTTGCCAGCCTGATCTCAAAGGCATATTCTTGCAAACCTCAATCCAATGACGTTGCCTTATATTGAGGTCAGTTTGGGTAAAGATCCATTTAAGGCTCTTTTACCAAGCAAATAATGTCGCCAAAGATTGAGAGCATGACTAATTGCTAATAGCTCCAACTCATGGGTGAGTCAGGGAGTTTCAGAATTGGTGCTATCACTAAGCTATGCTTGAGTTGATCAAAACTTGATTGTTCAGTGGGCATCCACACTATGGCAATTTGCTTTTTCAGCAAATTTGTGAGGGGTGATGCGATTAAGAAATAGTCCTTAATGAAGATCATGTACCAACCTGTTAATCCAAGGAAGCTACGCACTTCTTTAATAGTAGTTGGTGGAGGCCACTCTTGGACATCCTTAACCTTTATAGAGTCTACAGAGATTCCTTCATTTCACACAATAAATCCAAGATGTTCAATCTGCCTCTTGAGGAAGGCACACTTTTTCTTCTTGGAATAGAGCTTATAAGTCCTCATGGTCTCAAGGATGATGCAAACTTGGGATTCATGATCCTCCTCTTCCTTGGAATAAACCAAGGTGTCATCAAAGAAGACAAGCAAAAAATCATCAAGATATGGTCTAAAAATATCATGCATTAGCCTATTAAAGGTGTGGGGGTATTACTCAATCCAAAAGACATTACTGTGAATTCGAAATGACCATATCTGGTGTTGAATGCCATCTTAGGAATATCCTCTTCTTTGATGCGAATCTGGTAGTATCGTGACCTCAAATCAATCTTGGAAGATTTTTGCTCCCTACAATCGATCAAGTAACTTGTCTATCCTTGGGATAGGATATTTATTCTTGATGGTTACTTGGTTTAGGCCTCTATAATCGATGCAAAGGCGAAGTGTACCATCCTTCTTCTTTTGGAACAAGATTGGAGCTCCCCAAGGAGAACTACTAGAGCGTATGTATCCTTGTTCCTTTAACTCAATAGCTTCAGGAATGGACATCTTGTAGGGTCTTTTTGCGACTGGTACAGCTCCTGGTATTAGCTTAATCTCATGATCCACTTCCCTAGGCGGTAGTAATTCTGTTAATTCCTTTGGAAACACATTCTTGTACTCTTTTAACCATGATGGTTCTTCATTATTGGAATCCCCTACCTATTTCGGCTTGTTTAGCTTGATCAAATAAATGGGTGATCCTTTCCTTATTCCTTGAGCTATTCATGTCGCCTTAGCTAGTTGGATCTTTGGTTTACCTGCTTCTCCTTGTGTAATAACTAGCTCGCCTTTAGGATTTCGAAAGGAGACTTGTCATTCCCACAGTGGATGTGAGCATCGTTTGGAGATTAGCCAATCCATCCCGAGCAGGCACTCGTGGACCCCTAGATTCATTACCCTAAACTTAACAGATGTGGACTCGTTTCTGAGTAGGAATTCCACCTTAGTAGTTTGTCTAGTGCAAGTGATTTCTCACCCATTTGCTAGTTTGATAAGCAAAGTGGGTGTAGCTACAGTGGCTATCCCTAACCTTCTTACAAAAGCTAGTGAAATGAAAGAATGAGTGTTGCCACAGTCAACCAGGGTTTTGAATTTCTTATCTTGGTAATCTGATGGTGTTTGGATCACCAAAAATTGGCGGTTCAGGTCATTTTTATGGAGAGTGGCATGAACGGATGCTCTCTCAATCTCAGCTTCCATGGACAGGCCTTTTTCTTCGTTGATACTCTTAGTGGGCATATTGAAAATTTTTTCCCTTCCCATTGTTGCACGACCACGGCCATGGGTAGCTCTGGCTTTGGCCACTGAATTTTCCTTGACGCTGATCTCCAACAAGTTTGGGACATTCCCTTTTGAAGTGCCCGGGTTCATTGCCATGAAAACATTGCATGCTTTGGTCACTTCTTTAAGTGGGGACAAAGTCATTGATTGCATTTTCCCTCGGCTTCTTTTGTTGGCCTTGCCTTTATCCTTGCACCCTTTTAAATTGAGCTTTGAACATCCCTGGATTCTGGTCTTTGTGAGACCAGGGTCTATTATTCCTAGACTTTTATTGGGACTTCTTGCGCAATAGGTTCCGCTCTTATCAATGTATCTGGCAAATCTAAAGGATGCATTGATTCCAATCGAGTGTTCATTGGTAGGTTCAGAACTTCGAGACCTGTTGCGAAATACTCATTGTTGGGGCGTATTTTAACAAGGAGACAAATCTCGAGTAGTGTGCCTCTAGAGATAGTCCTAACTATTTCAATTTGAAGAACTCATTCATCTTTAGAGTTTTGTATGTAGGTGGCATGTACCTTACATGCACTTCTTCCTTTAGCTTATTCCAAGTTATTGTGCTTTCTGTGACTTCTTGGTCTTTACACCATTGCTTTCACTAGAGCCTAGCTTCACCGGTAAGCTCGAGCTTAGCCATCATAGCATGGTTTACAGGTATTTTTCTTGCTGCACTGAAGTAATCTTCCATGGATTCAATCCATACTTTGGCATCAGCTTCAATAGTCTTCCCTTTTCCGTCAAATTCTGGTGGTTTAATTTGTTTGAGAAGAAACTTCTTCTTTTGTGCCTCTGCTGGGATTAGTGTGTGGAAACAAGATTCTGGTTTTGCACTTGGGATTGTATCTGATTTTCAATTAAAATTTTTGCGTTAAGATTACATTTACACATCTCTTCACAACTTATCTCAGTGCGTAGTTTGTTTTTAATCAATACTATTCAACAAATCAAATGAACATGAAATTCTTATTTATCCATAAACAAACGTAAGCCTCAAGTACAATTATTTGGGAATAGAGATTGGATGGGATGATTTTCTTTTCAGGAGATACGTCAATGCCACATTAATAATTCTCGATTGTATTTAGCTACAGGGAAGAATAGTAATATGGATTGGGGGAATGGAATCTCAGGAAGCAGTAAGTCATGGGAAGTTCAGGAAGTCCCTATTTTTGATAGCCATGACGTTTGTTTCGCCCGTTACTTTAATTCTATCTATTGGCAAGACTTTGGTCACCTCGTCGATTTTGTTCTACTTATCGGCATCCGATGTGTAGGATCGAATTTACATGAGCCTCATGGAAGATGAATAACTTGATAATCTTGAAGTCTTCCAACCATTTTAGCCTCTTTAGATTGTTTTGAAGATAGGCAAGTCGATTGGCATCTATGTAGCAGTATCCCACACTCCAAGTCCAATGCCTTTCCACATACAGTGGTGAAGGGTTTTAGAGTCGATCCAGGATCCCCATCATGTCGGATCATCTACGATAACTTGATGAGTTCATGGCCATCTTGAACATGATATGAAGTACGAGAAACCTACTTCATGCCTCATATGTCTAGAAGTGGCAACAATCCACAAGTGAGTAAAAGAAAAAATATTTTCTAGTGAAAACATCACTTCACTCTTTCTCATTTATTCCTATCTTGATTGTTTTATTTGTTGGTTGGCTCTGATACCAACTATACTGTAACCGTAACAATTATGCAAGCACTTTTTTAGTAGTCCATTGAGAAAAAAATCTTAGCGTCACTGCCTGACACTCCGATGGAATGTTCTAGGTTTTGTCGCCAAGGGTTTCTCGAGTCCGCCTTACAACAGAATGTTTGCAACTAAACCCACTAGGATCGATCTAAAATCTAGGTTCGTAGTGGCCAAGGTCTCCTAACAGCATTCTAGCATTGGATCTTTTACAGAGAGATACCCAAGCCAAAGCAGACCCATGCCAAACTTGGTTCAAAGAGAATCAGAAACGAGAGGGATGTGCTACTCAACCTCTCTACCCATAGGGTATAGTCCCATTCCAATCCCCTAAAATGGCATGAATCAGGTTCTAACCTAATATCACCTAAAGCTCGTATGATTCTAGAGCCTTGTGAGAAGCCTCCTAGTCCTCTAGAACCACCCTTTCGTAGGATGGACCCTCGGGGCTTTTGCCCACCCATTTCTCTCAATAAGCATTCTTTAGTTATCTAATTAAGTCCTACCACATTTTATGTGTGACATTTGAAATCAGCTTCCTTAATTAAGCCTTTTAGGAAACAGGGTTTGTTCATGTAACTTATGACACTAACATGAAAATAGTTCAAAGAGGTTCCCTTGAAGCAAACTTTATATTAGCATTTTAACTTAGATACAAGTCTTGTCCAAAAAGGACGATTTTTGCAATCCATGAGGATGCACCTTATTTCTTCCAAGTTTTCACCCTTGCACTAGTAACAGGGCCTCCAGAATCCATCTCGAGTCAGGTAAATTGTTTGAGTAGGACCCGAAGAGGTAGGGAATTTACAACTAGAGCCCCCCTAGCATCCAAGCATCCTCCTATGTATAAAATAATCCATGGAGAGACCCCTCATGATGGGTTTGGTCCATGTTCCCATCACGGTTATTTAGAAGCCTCTTCGCTAGGGTTGGTCGCTAGTCGGGGGTAGCTTGGTGCGCCCTCCATGAATTCAACCCGATTCATTGTTAAAATTTCTCTTGTGAGGTTGGATCATACATTCCTTTCACAGACAATGATTCTAGATTTACAAGCACAAACAATAATGAAGGCGAGTGCTCAGGGCATCTACTAAGGTGGAGTTCCCATCTTTGAACGCTTAGCATTGCCCTTCTTGGGTCTTTCTTGTCTTGGCATCAATATCCGTTGTCTTCTGAGAGATAGTGAATTGGTAACCATTTTCCCACCTTATAATTTTATCAGGGTTCTAAGTTTACCCTAGGGTTTCCTTCCCTCAAGATAGAAGGAACTTTTGTTCATTCCTATTGCAAGTCAAGAGTAAACTAAGCCCATTTACAGTCCTTAAATAGTTGCGAGCATCGAATGTAACGTGACAAGTGGTCGTTCTTCTTGTGGATACCACATTCAAGTTTTCTTGTATTAGCTTCGAGATGTATCATATTTTGAAAATAATATCTCCAAGAGTGTTTTGGACTCATCACGGCTAGTTATTGGGATAGAGACCAAAGAGCATGTTTACTTGACTCTAAGTCAAAATATGGTCGTAATAATAATTTGACCTATTTACAATTAAATACTAATTGAGTCAAATTAAACCATGGCCCTACTTATCATATAGGATTTCATTTACCGCACTACCTCTCCCACTTAAGTTTTAGCAATTCACATGCACATCTTAAATCTATCCTTTAAGATGAATCCCTATTATGTAGTGCAGCCGAAACTGTCCATGATGCCACACAAATCTAGATGCAAGTAGATCTGAGTTGATGATATGATGCGAGATTCCCATTCATGAAAATTCCTTCTAGTGCATTTATGCAAATCATAAAGCGTGACCTAAGTATTTAATTGCGAGTGTACATGAGTTCATCGTAAATGCAAGTTAATTCACTCTAATGGTCTACAGGATGCAATTGACCTACACGTAATATTTATGTACATTGGCAATCTATGATGCATTTGCAAAAGTTCAAACCTAATACTTGGCTTAATACTACAATAACCCATAGATGCTTAATCTATAAATCATGGTTATTAAGCCTTTACAACTACCTCTTGAGTAATGCAAGTTACACGATGCGAAGTATGACTTCTTCCTAATGATGTCCATGCTTTGTTGTTCCGTTCAAAGTACTAGACATGGTAGCAGTACCTGGTTTTGGAGTGTGGAATTAGCGTTTACACTCGATAACCCATTCGTGTTAGTGGTGGCATCTTTGCCCGATCCTCCTTTCATAGTTGCGTCCTTTCTGGTTACTTGTGAGAGTTTGTGCTTGGGAGCCATTACGGAGCAGCTTGGAATACGACCTTCACTCCTCTTGGAGCACTCCTTTGAGCCGGAGTTCCCTACGCCTTGCCTTGACCACGATCTTTTTTTCAACTAGAGGCAGTTGATGGAGAGATCTTAGGAAATGGTGATGGGGAGAGAGGGTACTCAGGGCTTTGTCTAAGTAAGGAATTGTCCTTGGGCCTGTTCTCTCCCTCTCTCTCTCCCTTCCTCTCTTACTCTAAGTTTCCCTTCCCTCACTCACTCCTTCTCTCTCTTTCTCTCCTTCACTCCTTCTCCCTCTCCTTCTCTCCTTCACAAGTTGGTAGCAAGGGGGGGCGATTATATAAGGGAAAGATGGGTATTGATTTGGGGGGGGTGGGGGGGGAGGGGAATGCTGTGTTAAGGGGTCCTTTACTTCACAAGACCCCCACATCAACCCATCGCCATGTGGCTATTAAGGGAAAGGCAGGAATATTGGGGGGTTGGAGTGGCACCCCATTGAAATCGACATCCTCACCATCTTCATGCCCTATGATCCTCGGAAGATCCACCATCGCCATGTCAATTCCCTTTCGCCGTCATGATCTCCTCCTCTAGCTCTATCGAGTGTCGTTTAGTTCCCCCCTCCCTCTGCCAGTTGGTGGCGTCACCAAGGAGGGGATCATAATTTTTTTTTTCATTTTTAATTAATTTTAAGGGGGAGGGGTCTCACAGTGTCTCTTTGGAATATTACATATATCTCGTCCTTTTTGTCATCTAATTGGGGACATTTGCATAACTAACCTTCACATGGAAAGATAAAGGACATCTTGTAGGCTTAACATTCTACATATGGAAGCCCTCAAGGACCTTTTGTATATAGTGCTTTTGCGACAAGTAAAGGAGTCTCTTAGCCCCTTAGAGTGATCTTCATGATGCACATGCAAAGAATATCTGAGGCCTATCCCATATTCTTCATCTCAAAGCTCATATTGACCTGACTTTTCAAGGCATCCTGCTCATCATGAGCTCTCCCAGTAATCAATATATCATCCATATAAAGTAATAAGATAATAAGGCTGCCATCAAGAGCCTTCTTCATGTAGAGACATGGATTCATATCACTACGTGTATATCCCTGTGAATGCATGAAATCATTAAACTTGTGGTACCATTTCCTAGGTGCTTTTCTAAGGTCATAAAGGCTCTTTCTCAACTTACACACTACGTTTTCCCTACCTTTTTCCTCAAAGCCCCTAGACTTCTACATATAAATCTCATCATGAAGGTCCCCATGTAAGAAAGCCATCTTTACATCCATCTAATAAAGGTCTAGATCTAACCATGTAACCAAAGCTAGTAATAAATGTAGGATAGTCATCTTGACTATCCTACATTTATTACTTAAGATCCTTTGTAACCAATCAAGCTTTATATGTAGGCTTGGGTTATCCAAGGATACTCTTCAACTTGTACACCCACTTGAATGGCAAAGTACACATTCCATTAGGCAAGGGAATCAAATCTCCAATATGATTTTTCTAAAATGAAACATACTTAACTGCACGGTCCTCTTCTAAGAGTGACTATCACCTCTTACACAGTTTTATCATCATAGATAAGAGGCTCATTAGCATCTATCACCACATAACATAGTCCATGGAGGGCACAAATCAATCAGGTGGTTGATGTCTATCTCTAGTAGATTCTCACAAGATTGGATATGGGGCCTATACATCTTGTCCACCAACATCATAATCACATGCCATTAGAACATGATCAATAGGATATCTAGCTGATTTTATGGTAACAAGAGGATCCTCCTAAAATATCACTCTATGCACTTCAACCACCTACTTAGGCTACTTATGTACCTTCTTCTCATGGAAACATCATGGATACATATGACCTTCCTAGCTTGTAGATCCCATAGGCGATAGCCCATCTCACTTCCATTTCCATGACCAAGAAAGATGCATTTCAATGATTTTGGATCTAGCTTATTGCATTTGTCCTTGAAAACATGGCAAAAAGCCTCATATTCAAGATACACAAATGAGCATATGACAGAGTTTTTCTAGACCATATCTCCTATGTAACCTGACAACCAATAATAGTAAATGGGGATTTGTTTATCAAGTGTATGGCAATAGTAATCATCTTAGCACAAAAATATTGTTGTAAGTCTACTTGCCTAAGCATATGAACTCTCTTCTAAATTGTCATGTTCATATGATCTGCAAAAACATTCTAGGGTGGGATGTAAGGGGTAGTCATTTGACGCTTAATACCTCACTCATTGCAAAATTGCTCAAATACTTTAGAGATATATTCACCCCCATTATCAAATCTTAGGCATTTCATCCTATATCGAGGCTAGTTCTCAACAAAAGTAAGTCAGTGCTGAAAGGTAGTCAATACATTTGATTTTTACTTTGTGGGATATGCCCAAACCTTATGCAAATAATCATCAATGAAAGTCACAAAGTACTTTGTACTACCTAGTGACTAACACGGCACAGGACCACATGAATCAAAATGAACAAGACTCAAAGGCTCACCCATGCACGCAATGCCATACTTCTTATGAAAACTATGTTTGCCCATAAGGACAATGATCACATGAATCAAAACACTTAAGGGGTGAAATATATTGTAAATGAGAAAGAATTTTTATTTCTTTTAAGAACATGTCCCCAAGGCTTTTCTTCATTCTATTTGACTTCTAACAATCTCTCTCTACTTAGCTATGGAGTTGGACTCCAACCACCACCACAATAACTTCTACCAAAACAATCTCTATCTTTGGGATCTATGCACATGGCTACTACTACTATCACTCTCAAGGGACATCTAGAAGAACTTTGCATAATAGGATTAGTGGCACAATATAGCATATAGAAATGCAGTTGCATTTAGATACATATATTTATAGGAACATATATACATAAAGGTGCATGCATAGCCTACGCATATACATGTGCATGTACATAATTGTAGCATAACTCAATAAAACAGGATTCATATAATAATCTTACACATAAAGTAGTGAGCTTCAATATATATCATCTTTGAATCACATCAAAGTAGGTTCCTTCTTATATACACTACTTCAATCAATCAATTTTTCTCCTAAGCCATGAGCATGGGCACTAGTTTCAAAAGGCATGGATATAGCCCAACAACTAAAGTCTCTCTCTTTCTCCAAAGTTAAGTATCATTCATAATCTTTGTAGCTCTCATCTTTGAGATTATAGAAGATAGTTGTATTTATGTATATGCTAGACTATTGCTCTTATAAATTATGAGAATTAAAAAACTAAACCAAATATCAAACTAGATGTAGATAATTGTACCTCTAATTACTTGATGATGATGCCCTTTTGCCTTTTCTTTAAGAACTAACTAAGATAAATGTTGCACCCTACACACATTAAAAAATCAATAAAATTTTGAAAAATGTAATTAATCATCTCAATTTAAAAAAAGAAAAAAAGAAAAAATGCATGATATAGTTTGTATATTAAACACCTTGTCAATTTGAGGCGTACAAGACATTTTTTCAAACATTAAATATTTATGAGTGAAAACACAGTATATATGCCAAACGATTTAGTAGAAGTCATGTCTAAAAACACATTTTATTACACTATAATAATCTTTTGGAGAGGAACTGCCACCAGAACTATCAACATTGGTGAAAATATCTGCATTAGTAGAGACGGCAAGCTGTGCATTTTCTCTTTACAGACCTACTACATACCCTTGTGACCATGGCACCATATATATTCATAGACATAGTAAATGAAAAGATTCACATTAGAAGTCAAAGAGTTTACCTTGTAAGCTTGAATCACGGAAGCACCTTTACTCTTCACTACAACTCCTCCTCTTTAGAGTTCTCTGTTTGAAAAGAGTAGGTGTATGATTTTAGGATCTTCGACTATGTGTCCATCAAAATCGGCATTTATACAATACAAAAACTAACTATCACAAAAGCACGTCAAATCATATAATTATATAATTATATATATATATACTCATTTTGACCAAAAGCATTACTATGTGATTATATAAGAAAATTCACAAAAAATTAGACATGTCTTTTAATGCATGTCGCACCTCTACGTCTCTCCTTTGATTTTATTATAATGAAATTATTGAGTAGCTATAGAGAGAGAATAGAGTAAAATATAGATTTTCTATAGAGAGAAAGAGGATAGATTACAATATAGAGAGAAGGGTAAATTAGAGAAAGTAGAGAGTAGAGAGTGGAGAAACATATGAAATGTCCATTTGGTAGGCATGTATAGTCATTGTTGTCTAATTTGACTCTTTACTGTTGTTGAGCCAATAATGCTAAATAGTTCAATTGGGAGTCTTCTAATTAAAGGTTTGGCTTAGTTCCTCCATAGACATCTTCTAATCAAATTTTTAGCTAAATATTGCATGAAGATTCAAGACTATATACATGATATGTCATTTTTCAAAGACTTCATGAGTGCAATTGTGTTGTTTAGGGCTATTATATGTTAAGCATTTATGTTATTATCTTGTAGCATAATTTTTGTGTACTTTTGGTATTTATCTTATTAGTATAGAAATAATTCATTTTGAATCATATTACATGTATTGGTTTTGAGATAGGGATACAAAATGCTCAGGGTTGTACCTATAAGAAATTATTTATATAACATGTGTTCAAAGGGTATTAGGAAATACCCTTTCTTTTATGCTATAAGGCCATATAATGAACCCTTTTAGTTCATAAAAGTACAATTTTTTTTCAAATTATAATTGAAAAAACTCTTTTATAAATGTAATTTTGTAAATTTTTACTAAATAAAATATCTTTTCTTTTGAACTTACATGGTATCTTACATGTTCTATAAGGTGTATCCCTTGGGACAAAATGATAGACAAAAGAGTAGAATAAACTAGAAACAACAAAGGAAGTGGACAAAATAATCAATAAATGAATGAGGAGGTAGAAAGACTTTTGTTGTGGTTTTTAAGAAGGAACTCCTAGAGAGAACCATCAAAAGGCTCTTCTAGTCTCCTCATTCATTTTTTCATAAAATGTGATAACTAGATGTTTTCTCCTCTATTGAAGGCTCACTAAGATTGGAAAAATAAAGATATTGAAGTTTTTTTAAAGATGTACTAAAAACTATAAGTAATTAATGTACTAAGTGTGTTTTATTATTTAGTATATTTGTTAAACTTTTTATAAATGCTTATTTAAATTTAACTAAAATCTTTTCAAAACTTGCATTAGTTTTGAGCTCTAGGTTTGTATGGATATCTTGTTGGCTTTGTTTTGAAGTATATTTGATTAATTTTGCATCATTGTCCATAGTTCTATAAATTTCTTAGTTATATACAAATACCATGGGCATGCCTGTAATGAATTCAAAATGTTACTTGATGAATACAATACAAGATACAAGCTTACATTTTTAGGAGAAAGTGAGAGAAGAAAGTGGAGAGACTAGGGGGATGCATAAAAATGATATGAGTTCAACCCAACAAGTTACAACAATATTGTTGGCCTAAGTACTATAAGATTTTAGAGATTCAGACATTATTGATCTAGTATTAGAGATACAGTTACCCCAAGCCATTACATATATGTAATTTTTCAATTATATATGCAATTTTTCAATTATATAACACCTTGTCATGCATTTTCTAAGGCAAGCTCAATATGGAAACTTACCATGCATTTTATATTAGTATCTCCATATGCTTTATGGTAGCTTTTCAATAAGAAAATTATAATATGTATTTAAAAATTTTGTATTTTTATAAAAACACAATTCAAGAACTTACTTTTAAAACATTTGCCTCAATTTCGATATTTTATAATTGTTATTATATATTATCATTCAACATCTTCTTGACTCAAATAATGTTATTGTGTAGTGATCTTTCATACTATATGGATTTGATTTATAAGAGTAATGCCTAAAAAACACATAGTAAAGAGGAAAGGGGAAGAAGGGGGGCAAGAGGGGGGGGGAGGGGGGAATGGGTGGTGGGAAAACTAGGTAGTTGTTGGTTGTAGAATTGTTCTACAACCAATAGCTCCTTGGTTTTTTCTACTTTGTAAGGGAACATTTATAGTATTATAAAAAATCATATAAAAATTGCAAGCATATATATAATTGCATCTAGATTATCATGAAATTTGTAGATGGATCATGTTTAAATGTCCATAGAAACTCACATTTCATCTTTTGTAAACTACATACAAGATTATATGCGGGTTTGTTGATGTGATAGTTAGCAAGAATGTGTACTATGGATGTTGGAATTCCTACTATAAATGTTATTATATGTATGCTAAAGGTAAAGGCAACCTTTTTCACATAATAAAGATGTGACCAAGAATGTGATTCTTGTTGTGCATATAAATATTTAGGTGAAAAGATGGGGGAATAGAGAGGGAGCTTGTAGAGGGAGCTCAAGCTCAACCACCAAGACCCACGGATTGCTTGTTCCTTCAAGCGAGCACTAATGGCTACCTCTCACATAGCCAATGCGCTATCCCTCTCTATGAGTATAGTGAGCTTACCTTGATGCCCGATTGAGTTACTTCCTCTCTCAAGCACTTCGATAGCTCCACGATTCATGATGCAAGCTCAAGCATCCTCAAGCCTCTTCCTCTAAGCTCCATCCTCCATAGCCATGTGCGAGGCGAAGGAAGAGAAGAGAAGAATAAGAGAGGAGATGGTGGAGGGCTTCACCTCCAAGACCCCTCACCCTCACACACTCACTCCCTCACTCACTCACACTCCCTCCCTCTCAAGCACTGACAAGCAAGAGAAGAGAAGGAGAGAAGAAGAAGAGTCCACTTTGCCACACACCAAAGAATGAGCTCTCATTCACTTTTTGAACTTATATACAAAACCCTAAATCCCTTTTGGGCGGTCATCCCCTTATCCCTTTTTTTTACATGGGCGGTCATGGCCTAGGCCCTGTTTTCCATTGTCCTCCTATCTTCCTAGCTTCCTTCCTACCGCCCATCTACCTTTACAATTTGCATGGGTGAGAGTCCAATGCTCTTAAAATAAATCATGATGTGCCTTGTGCTCTTTAACAAAAGTATTGACTTGTGCTTTTTCTTATGCACTTTTCTCCTGGATTTAGGACTTTTCTATGCTTCTTGTATTTTCATATTTTTCTTGGTGCACCTTCGTCTTCTATTTCACTTTTGCCTTGGCCTTGTCTTTTGCTTTAGATTTTACAGATTTTTCACCATGTTCGTCTGAGGGTTAACATTACCCCCCTCCTAGACGAGTGCTAGTCCCATGGCACTGATGCAAAGTGGTTGGAAGGGGCGATGGGTGTAGCCAAGTGGCTTTTTTGAGTTTGTATACAAGCCCTTGCGGGGGTTGGTGTTGGGTGTATTGGCCCTTGAAAATGAAGATGTAGTTGGGACGGGTCCTTTTTTGTTGCTGTTGTTGAGGGGATTCGTCCTTTGAAATTGAAGATAAAGTTGGACGGCGGATCCCTGCATGGAGAGAGGCGGATGTGCGATCCATCTTTGAAATTGAAGATAAAGTTGAACAAATTTTTCGTTTAGCCCTCTGTGGTGGCATAAAATGGCTCCTCTCGTAGGTGGTTGCCTTTCTTCTAGATTTAGGACTTTTATGCAGTTCTTGTGTTTCCATATTTTTCTTGGTATGCCTTCGTCTTCCGTTTCACTTTTTCCTTGGCCTTGTCTTCTGCTTTAGATTTTTTGGATTTTCCACCCTATTCGTCTAAGGGTTAACTGAGCTTAAGCTCCTACAAGGCACATAACACACAAAGAATATACACAAGATAATAAGCTAAAAACCCTAATTTATTTTCTTCTTCTTCTTCTCCACTAATATGATAGTCTAACAAGAATAAAGAGAGAGTACAATATACATAATATACAAGTGATCTCCATAGTGTGAATATGCTAAATAGAAAGATGATTAGATAGATATACTCTAATCAAGTAATTATAAAGTATCATTGGAAGTATAATATATTGATGTATGTACCAACCATGTGAGTGATATGAATGCAAAAATGGTCACCTAGGTACATAAGTGTAAGCTCATGTTAAGCTTGACATATCAAGGGCTTAAAGCACGTCCTCAAACCTTCTCTCCAAAATTCGATGGCAAGATTGAAGAAGGTGAGGGATAAAATCTCAACCTCAAGCCTTACACACAATTGTGATTTTTTAATGGCCCTTCTCCTCTCTTTGTCCTCCCTTTTATAGTTTTTTTCCACTCCCTCTCACGTGTGTTTTTTCTTTGATTTTTCATAAAAGCTTAAGGTGTTTAGCTTTAAAGCTTATGCTTTTTTTCACTATTTTCTTTTTTTCTGCCCTATTCCAGTCTGCAACCTTTTTTGGATCATAACTTCATCATATGAACTTTGAATATAGTCATCCGGGTACTCAAAACGATCAAAATGCATCTGGTTGACAAGCTAGTATGTACAGAATTACAAAAATCCATCAAAGTAGACAAAAATGATGATTTTCATAAATCATGTCACTTTTCTCTATCTTTTGTCTTGGACGACTTAATCCCTTCAAAATAAGTCACAGTATATGCTTGCACCCATCTAAAGTGGGAATTAAGTCATCTAAACATGATACTACAGATTTCAGACTATTCTAGTAAACCAATCCTGCTTCCTGTAAATCTTGTAGAGATTCTGCAAATTTTCCATGTGTGAACATGCAACACCACGTATACGCACATTAAAATAAACTAAGTAATGGGGATATTACATTCTTCCCTCCTTAGAGAAATAGGGATGTTCTCATCTCGAGAGGAACTGGAAGTATTCTTTCATAAGGGTTACCCCATCGACCCAAGTGGCATCCTCTTCAGGATAATCCTTCCACTAGATGAGATATTCTCTAAGGGTCCTATTTCTAATAAATATTCTTTCTTTTACATCCAATATTCTATCAAGTTGGAGTTCAAGTAAACCTTGGCTCGACATTACAACTTTTTGATCATCAAGAATATGATCAAGATTAGGTACATAGGGCTTCAAGAGACTTACATGGAATACATCATGAACTTTTAGGATTTCAGGAAGAAGCAAATTATAAGCATTAGGCCCAAGAGCCTTTATGACTTTGTAAGGTCCACAGTATCTTGGGCTTGGCTTCTTGAATTTTCCCAAGGATAAAGAACTCCTCTTTGGGAGTACACGGATAAAAACCTTGTCCCTTTCTTGGAAGATTCGCTCTTTCCTCCCTAGGTCAACATAGATTTTTTGAAATGGGGACATTTGAATGCTCTGATGATAGGACGCATTGTAAGAAAATTCCACCAAAGGTAGATATTTCATCCATTGTCTGGGTTCTTTGCAACAATATGCCTTAAGTATGTCTTCAATGACGTGATTTACACACTCTGTCTGCCTAATAGTTTGAGGGTGATAAGCTATCTAAAACAAAGCTACGTACTGAGAGCTTCAAATAATCCCTTCCAAAAATGTGAAGTGAATAGAGAATCATGATTGCTCATAATTCTCTTTGATAGTCCATTAAGTCTAAAGATTTCTTTGACAAATAACATGGCAATATCTGAAGCTTTGTAGCTGGTTTTGACCAAAATAAGGTGGGTAACCTTAGTCAATATGTCCACAATTACCATGAGCGAGTTGTATCCTCCTTGAACTGAGGGTAATCCAACTACAAAATCCATACTAATGAATTCCCATTTCATCTGAGGAATATCAAGTGATTGTAGATTTCCTGGCAACTTAACTCATTCAGCTTTTATACGTTGACAACTCAAGCATTCGATTACGTATTTAAGTACATCACTTTTGAGCTTCTCCCAATGATAGCTTTTCCTAATTGCATTGAGAGTTTTGGCATAGCCAAGATGTCCTGAAAATGGGGAATCATGAGCTTCCCATAGTATCTTCTTCTTAAGTTCTTGACTTGAAGGAATACATAATCTGTCTTGAAGTAGACAAGTCCTTCCAGAGAAGTTAAGATACTTTGTCTTAAGCTTAGAATTTTGTTCTTTATTCTAAATTTCCTTCAACATTTGCTAATATTTGGGATCATTATTTGCCTTCTCCTTGGCTAGCTCGATGATGGGATTGCTAGGCATTGATATCATTGTAGCTAGTGTCTTAGCTCTAAGAAGTTCTTCTGAGATAAGTGCATTGAGAAATGATTTGCAGCTTAAAGCATATGCAATTATATTCTCTTTGCTTGGTCTATATTTGATCTCAAAATCATACTCTTGCAAGACTTCAATCCATCGACATTGTCTCATATTTAGATTTGGTTGAGTGAAGATCCATTTAAGACTTTTATGGTCGATTAGCAGTGAGAATTTCTTCTCGAGTAGATAATGTCTCTATAACTTAAGAGCATGGATAATTGCGAGTAATTTCAGGTCATGAGTGGCATAATTTCTCTTGTGAGTCTTCAATTTTTTGGACGAATATGCTACTAGATATCCTTCCTGCATGATACACATCCCAAGGCAAGAGAACTCGCATCGGTCACCACTTCGAATTCCTTGCTAAGATCAGGTAGTTTTAGGATCGGGGCTATGAATAAACTTAGCATGATCTTGTCAAAGTTAGAATGTTTAACTTGGGTCCATTTAATGGCAAATGGCTTCTTGAGTAGGTCGGTGAGGGGTGCAACAATCAAGGAATAATTCTTGATAAAGACCCGATACCATCCTGTTATACCCAAAAAGCTATGAACTTTGCTTACAGTGGTTGGAGGTGGCTAGTCTTGTACATCCTTGACCTTGGCCAAATCTATGAACATTCCCTCTACTGAAACTATAAACCCTAAATACTCAATTTACTTCTTGAAGGACACACACTTCTTCTTCTTAGCATACAGCTTGTGAGTCCACATTGTCTCAAGAACTGTCCACAATTGTGACTCGTGACTTCCTTCATCCTTGGAATATGTTAAGATGTCGTCAAAGAATACAAGGATGAAATCGTTAAGATAAGGCCTGAATATATCTTGCATTATTTTGTTGAAGGTAGCAAGGGTGTTTGTTAATCTAAATGACATTACGATAAACTCGTAATGACCATATCTTGTGCTAAAAGTGGTTTTTGGGATATCTTGTTGCTTGATTCTGATCTGGTAATACCTTGATCTGAGATCAATCGTGGAGAACATCTTTGCTCCTTGTAGTCGATCCAGTAGTTTGTCGATCCTTGGAATCAGATACTTATTCTTGATCGTTACCTGATTTAGCCCTCGATAATCAATGCAAAGACGGAGAGTCCCATCCTTCTTTTTCTAAAATAACACTAGAGCTTCCCAGGATGAGTTACTAGGTCTAATGTATCCCTAATCAAAGAGCTGTTTAAGTTGTTCCTTTAGTTCTATGGCTTCTGGAATGGATATTTGATATGGTCACTTTGCAACTAGTATAGCTCTTAGTACTAGCTTGATTTCATTATCGGCTTCTCCCTATGGTGGCAGTTTAGTTAATTCTTCAAGAAATACATCAGCATATTTCCTAAGCCACGATGGTTCATCTTCGACTTCTTTATCCTGTTTAGTCTTTTTTAATTTGATTAGGTATACATGTGACCCTTTTCTTAAACCTTTAGCGATTTGAGAAGCTTTCGCTAATTGAATCTTTGGTTTCCATGCTTCTCCCTGTGTGGTCACTTGTTTTCCTACATTCGATGGTAAGGGAAGGACCGTCCAAACTGACGCCGAAGTCTGGATCAAATCCATGGAGGATTATTTCGAGGCAGCAGGTATTGCACCCGCTAACCAAGCTATGCTCGCCAAATTGAAGCTTACCAGCAAATCAAGACTTTGGTGGAAACAATGGTGCAAAGACCAAGGGATCTCAAAAGGGTCAGTTACTTGGGTGAAGCTTAAAAGAGTTGTGCGAGGGAGATATCTGCCACCTGCCTACCACAAGCAGAAGATGAATGAATTCTATGAATTAAAGCAGCTTGGACTATCCCTTGATGCATACTATTCAAAGTTCGTCTCTCTTTTAAAGTATGCACCACAAATGGATATGACACAACAGGTATCAAAGTTCTGTGCCGGATTAAACCCACCCATAAACACCTGCCTGGAATCAATGCATCCAACAGACCTTCAAGATGCGTTCATTGGAGCTGCACTGATAATACAAGAGGTGCAGACCAAGACAAGAAATAATAGGACTTGGTCTTACAGGGATCAAAACATGGGGATATATAAGTCTTAGGCTAAGAGAGCGCATGGCCAAAACCAGGGACAAAGAAAGAAAACCAAGGTGAATGCTGCTAACAACTTCATTTTTGCACAAGGTAATGGCTGCAATCTCCATTGCTTCCATTGCAATGAGCCTGGTCACTTTAAAAGGCAGTGTTCCAAGCTTAGCAAAGGACAACGTCAAGGGCCATTCCAAGGAACCGCCCATGGACAAGGAGCCACTGTCAGGGCCAGAGGGAGAACCTCCAGTGTTGCCAACAAAGAGCTAGGTGATGAAGAAGACCCATCCATGGAAGCAAACATTGAAAGGGCAATGGTTCATGCCACCCTTTACAAGAAAGGCCCGAATCGCCAATTCTCGGTGATTCAAACCCCATCAGAATATCAAGGTAAAATCTTCAAAACCTTGATTGATTGTGGCAGTACCCATTCCTTCATTTCACTAGTCTGTGCAAGAAGATTAGGAATAGCCACAAAAGATGCACCTACCTTATGGAATTAGCGAATGGTCGTGAGGTCTTTTGTGTACCAAGCAAACTGCTAAGGTGAAATTCCTATCGACTTCGGTCACATTCAGGGTAATGAACCTAGGTATCCACGAATGTTTGCTCGGTATGGATTGGCTAATACCCAATGACGCCCACATTCACTGTGGAAAGGGCCAAGTCTCCTTTCGAAATTCTGAAGGAGAAATGGTCACAACTCAAGGAGAGGCTGGTAAGCCAAAAATTCAACTGGCCAAAGCAACACGAATAATAAATGGAGTTAGGAAAGGCCTACCTGTCTATTTGATTAAACTAAATAAGCTAGATCAGAATCAGGAATCTACGGAAGAACCTTCATGGTTAAAGGAATATGCAGACGTATTTCCTGAAGAGCTGACAGAACTTCCTCCTCAAAGGAAAGTCGATCACGAAATCAAGCTGGCACCAGGAGCTTCACCAATCGCAAAGAGACTATATAGGATGTCCATCCCGCAAGTGATTGAGCTGAAGGAGCAACTCAAGCAACTGTTAGACCAAGGCTACATCTGTCCTAGCAGTTTGCCGTGGGGAGCTCCAGTGCTGTTCCAGAAGAAAAAAGATGGAACGCTTCGGCTATGCATTGAATACAAAGGGTTGAATCAATCAACCATTAAAAACAAATATCCCATTTCAAGAATAGATGAACTTCTTGACCGTCTTCAAGGTGCGAAGATCTTCTCTAAGATAGATCTCAGGTCTGGATATTATCAGATAAGAATCAAGGAAGAAGGTATCCCAAACACGGCATTCAGCACAAGGTATGGACACTTTGAATTCCTATTCATGTCATTCGGGCTAACAAATGCTCCTACTACCTTCAACAGGCTAATGCAGGATATCTTTAGGCCCTATCTTGATGACTTGGTACTCGTCTTCTTTGACGATATCCTAGTCTACTTCAAACAGGAAGAAGATCATGAACCCCAGGTTCGCATCGTCCTTGAGACAATGAGGGCACGTAAGCTTTATGCCAAGAAGAAGAAGTGTGAATTTTTCAAGCGATAGATTGAATATCTGGGATTCATTGTATCAGAAGAAGGAATTTCAGTAGATCCGGCCAAGGTTAGAGACGTTTTGGAGTGGCCAACACCAACTTCTGTCAAGGAAATACGTAATTTTCTTGGATTGACAGGATGGTACAGGGTCTTTAACAAAAACTATGCCTTGATTGTAGCACCTCTGACCGATCTACTAAAGAAGCAAGTATTAATTGTTTGGTCACCTGCTGAATAGTCCAGCTTTGACAAACTAAAGCAAAGCTTGGTATCAGCACCCATCCTGAAACTTCCGGACCTTAGTAAGAGGTTTGGAGTGATAACTGATGCTAGTGCACTTGCCTTAGGATGTGTGCTCATGCAAGAAGGTCATCCCGTAGCATATTCTTTAAGGAAACTGAAGAGCCATGAAAAGAATTATGCTACCCACGATCTGGAGCTATTGGCTGTCATCCATGCTCTCAAACTTTGGAGACACTACTTGTTGGATAACAAGTTGACCTTAGTGACGGATCACAAAAGTCTTGAATGGATCTTCACTCAGAATGAGCTCAATATGAGGCAACACCGATGGATTGAAGTACTGGAAGAATATGACATTGAAATCAAATACCAGCCTGGAAAGGAGAATGTAGTTGCCGATGCACTCCGTCACAATGCATTTTTGAATTCTCTAATTTTGCAAGACCCACCAACAGCAAGATCTCTAGCCACAAAGGTATCCATGCCAAACAACCCAATTCTTGAGCTAGCTAGAGAAGAGGCATGTCATGACCCAACCTATCAGAAATTGCTAAGGGAGATCCCCATGAAAGATCAAGACTCGAAGCTACAAACAAAGTATCAAGAATTCTCCATCAATAGTGGACTTTTCTACTTTAAGACAAGATTATGTACCCCGACAAGCCAATCACTTAAGCAAAAGATACTTTGGGAAGCCCATGACTCCCCTTTCTCAGGACACCCTGGTTATGCCAAGACCCTTAACGTGGTCAGAAAAAGCTATTATTGGGATAGGCTCAAAGGTGACATTCTTAAATATGTCACGGAATGTTTGTCTTGTCAATGCATTAAGGCCGAACATGTCAAAATGCCAGGGAAATTGCAACCACTTGACATTCCCCAAATGAAATGGAAATTCATTAGTATGGAATTTGTTGTTAGCTTGCCCCAAGTTCAAGGAGGATACAAATCCATTATGGTCATGGTGGATATGCTCACCAAGGTTGCACATCTTATCCCTGTTAAGACAAACTATAAAGCCTCAGACATCGCAAGGTTATTCATCAAGGAGATATTCAAACTGCAAGGGTTACCTAGAAGAATCATTAGTGATTGTGACTCTCTCTTCACATCACACTTCTGGAGGGCTATCTTCGAGGCCATTGGGACTCAAATCTGTTTCAATACATCTTATCATCCCCAAACTGATGGTCAAACAGAACGAGTCAACCAAGTCATTGAGGATATGCTTAGGGCACACTATTACCACGAACCCAAAAAGTGGATTCAATATTTGCCACTGGTTGAATTTGCCTACAATGCTTCTTACCAACAAAGCATTCAGATGACCCCTTTTCAAGCATTGTATGGGCATGATTGTCGTACTCCTTTAAACTTTTCGGACCCAACCTTGAGGGTTGAAGCTTCAAAGAAGATGCTGGAAGACATGGATGACCACATCAAGTCAATAAGACAAGACATCCAAGCCGCCAAGGACAGACAGAAGGCTTACGCAGACCTAAAACGTCAAGACAGATCCTTCGTTGAAGGTGAAATGGTCTTCATTCGCGTACGTCCAAAGAAGAGTTCCCTATCCTTGGGTGAATGCAAAAAGCTAAGTCCAAGGTATTG
The DNA here is from genome assembly GCF_053477565.2 of Lygodium microphyllum. Taxonomy (NCBI): domain Eukaryota; kingdom Viridiplantae; phylum Streptophyta; class Polypodiopsida; order Schizaeales; family Lygodiaceae; genus Lygodium; species Lygodium microphyllum. Next base: position 123,908,861 of record NC_141137.1, on the reverse strand, counting down.
TGGACCCTACAAGATTCTCAAGTTCCTAGGGCCTAATGCTTACAAACTGCAACTCCCTGAAAACCTAAAAATTTATAATGTATTTCATATCAGTCTATTGAAAAAGTATGTGCCTAACCCTAGTCACACGCTTGATGATCAATAAGTTGTAATGCCGAGCCAAGGAGTCCTTAAGCTATGGCCTAGCAGGATCTTAGATGTTAGGGAGAGGCATTTGAGATCCAGGACCTTGAGAGAATACCTCGTCCAGTGGAAAGATTATCTCGAAGAGGATGCCACTTGGATGGATGAAAGTACTCTCAACCAACAATACCCCCAGATCTTCTCGAGATGAGGACATCTCGATTCCTCTAAGGGGGAGAGAATGTAATATTTCCACACGAAATATTAATGACCCTAGACCCTGCACACCCCGCCAAAAAGCAATCCAAAGTAATCTCCCGCAATAAAGATACACTGGCCTAAGTGCTCCACCATCGCGCATTTACAATACCATTTCCGCGTAGTGCATATGCAAGCCGTGGCTAAAAGCCATAGTTCCACGTGGGAACACCCCTTCATGGGACAAAAAGATAATGAATTTGTGCAAATTTTTTAATTAAACCCCCTCCCCTTCAGCCATTGCATGGCACGGAGAGGGAGTATGAGTATGAGTTGTGTGGAGTAGAGAGGAGCATGGGGAGGGGAACATGCCACCCACCACTTGTGTGGCTACCCTCCCCCCTTCAAGCCTATAAGATCCCCCCCTCACAAGCTTGAGGAGAGGGAGAGGAAGGAGTCGTGCTGTCCATTTCTGCCATGGAGGGAGCTACCGTCGCCATCCATTTGCTGCCCGCTAGGCTGCTGCGCCATCGCCTCCTTCATCATCATCATCATCATCATCATCATCATCATCATCATCATCATTGTCATCGTTGTCTTCATCTCCTTCATCATTCCCAATCACTCTCTCTCCACGTCATCTATCTGAGTTCAGAAGCTTGGAAGTTTCTAATTTGGAAGCTTCCAATAAGGCTTCCATAAGCCTTATTCATCCATACCTCTCGGGTTTTTAAAACTGAGTTTTTAAGACCGATTCCTGTGAAGAGGAGTAAATTTGTGGCCAGAAGGGAGTTTTGGAATTCGGAGAAAGGGCAAGGAGAGTTTGCTGAGTCGAGATCTATGTCATCGATGGCTCCTAAGCAAAAGTCGCGAGGCACACACGCGGGAGCTTCCAACCCGAGTACAAGAGTGGACAACGCTGCGACTTTGAATACCCAGGTTCTGATAATATTTTCACGTGAAAAGGATGCGTTAAGCATGTCTTTAATTCTCGTAGGTAAGTTTGAATACATTGGAAAATTCATATACTCACATCGAAATTACCAAGTTAAGTTGCATGACGAGTACTTGCATGGTCAAGGGTAGTTGCATTCCTGAATGCATAATGCATAAGGTAAAATGTGGATTTGTCTAAAGGTATCCTTGTTGCCTCGTGAAAAGAACATCACATATAACACATAATGCATTTAGGTAATAATTTCCTATTTTCGACTCATGTATGAGATAATCTTAGATGCCCATTGAATGATGTCCAAATAGTCACAATGCATGGAAAATTGCATGCGAATATGGATACATTTTAGGTCGGGTTAAGTGATAAAAGGAAGGATTAAATCAATGAAGGACTCATGGCATTCACTCATGCATGGGGTTCTTTTATCAAAGCTTGAATGCATCTTCATTAAAAATATTAAAGCTTGATTTTGTTGCATCAATGTAAGGTTTATAAGAGTTAGCTCTGATTTGTCAATCATAATAGTTTAGGGCAAGAAAAAGTAATGATCATTGTAGATCTTATAGCTGCATAGAAGGAAAAGGTCTATGGTCTTGAAATCGCATATTTGCATGGAATGTTATATCTTGCAGTTATTTACATCTTTTAGGGAAAGTAATTGCATCTTTATTTAAGGGAAGATCATCTTTAATCATAGGTTGGTTGGATCAACTAAGTAATATGCATATAGTTGAGTAGCTTACATGAAAATCATAAAGGTACGATTAGATTACATATGACGATCACCTCAAAGTGCTAGGTAGGGTTAAGTTATGCTAAAAATCTGCCTAGTATCGCACTTGGGTTGCCGCCTTAATGCTTCCAATCTTAAAGGTCCTACCCACATTCATAAAATGTTAGGGATAGCTAAACACCGTGCAAGAATGATCTAGAGTTCTCACCCTAAGGGTCAGTTGACCAAATGCTAGATTTCTGCAAGGGATCTAGGAACCCTAGGGCCAAAACGTTTATTGGCCTAACATGGTTAGGTTTTGGATTGGGTCAATAGGACTTCCAAGCCCTTATCTTGATCAAAGGTATTCTTGATCAAGAAAGACCGTATGGAGAAAGATATAATCCCACAAGTCAGATACTGACACAAGCTACAACGCCGTATGATTTTGTGTCTAAATCACAAAATAGTATTGCCATTCCTTAGACCAAGTTTGGCGAGTTCTAAGTACAAGTCTAATTTTCTAGAGGATGAGTAGTCATCCTGCTACATCACCCTTCCTTGGGGCTGATTTGCCAAGTTAGGGTAATTATGAACTGCCTAACATGTAGTTGACTAATCAAGTGAGGACAACGGGGTTGTCCAGGATTTATTGACCATAATATATGGAAACCTAAAGTAGTGACAATTTGGGTTAACAAGGTATAAACCCTAACCCAAGAAAAGAGGGTAAACAAGCAACTCAGCTTATGAAACCCTTGGGATCTTGCCAAGTTGCGATTGATCTCGCAGATCGAATGCTGGATGTATTCGGAGAGAAGGATTCACGCCTTAGCAGTTGGCCGTATAAACGACCACTGGAGTGCTTGTGTGTGTACACTTAGGAGCAGTGTTTGTACTTCTTTGCTCAAGGAACTAATGCTGGAAAAATAACTAATGCTTCAGGTTGAAAGCCTGGAGGGAGAGGCAGCATCAGTTACCTCCGACTGTCTGCTTGACCCTATCCAAGGGGGTTGTTAGCCGCGCCGGGTACGTGGACCGAACCCGCTGTGAGAGGTCTCTTCATGGGTGCTACTTGGAGCAAGAGAATGCTTGGGTTCCAGGGGAGGCTCTGGTCTCGTAAATCCCTTGCCTCCGGATCCTGCACAAGAGGCCGACGTGACTCGAGATTGGATCTTGAGGCCCGCATACTAGTCAACGGGCGGAACTTGGAATAGCGATCCCTTTGCTGAAATAGCCTTCGGGTGGATTATATGATGTGTTCCAAAGACTGATAAATAAAGATCAAATGTTGAAAAGGAACTTGCTTGACATTGTTTTTCTATGTCAGTGCTTAAGTTACGTGAAGGAATCAGTGATTAATTGGTTAATTAAAGAAGTTGTTTTTGCTTGTCAAACTAAATGTGATAGGTAATTAGATAACTAAAGCAACCTGAGGAAAGTGCGGTGGATGTGACCCTAGGTCCGTCCTATGGAAGGGTGGTCCCGGTTGGCCGGGAACTTTTCTCAAAGAAATTGACAGCAAGGTAAATGATGACCTAGAATCTTTAGAGCTAGAGTCCCGATTTGTACTGTGTTAGGGGAACGGAATGGGATTATGCCTTACGGGTAGAGAGGTCAAGCTTCACATCCCTCTCGTTTCCCATTCTCCATGAACCAAGTGCAGTATAAATCCGCTTCGACCCTGACGTTTCTGTGCAAAGTAGTTCGTCTGTTGGGGCTCGACGCCAGTTACCTTTTAGGAACTTGACCATTAGGAAAACCCTGATTCAATCCTAAGTGGGAACGGCCGGAATGCTTCCGCTTCGTGGCAGACTTGGGATGACCTAGATCGCAAACCCCGTGACATTCCTTGGGAGTGCCGTGCGGCGCTTTCTAGACTCTTCCCGATGGGCTACTAAGACGGGTCCTACAAGTAGATAAGGGGACACATTACATGAATCCACTTGTTTTGAGGATGTTGTTGGTCATGCTCATTGGGATGTAGCAATGGATAAAGAGATGGTTGCATTAGAAGCCAATACTTGGGATTTAGTACAATTGTCTAAGGGCAAGAAAGCTATTGGCTATAAGTAGGTTTACAAAATCAAGCACAATGTATATGGTTCTATTTATAGGTCTAGGGTTAGGTTGGTTGCAAAAGGCTATGCTCAAACATATGGTATAAATTATGAAGAGACATATAGCTCACTTATTAGGATGACAATTGTTAGATACGTGATTGCTTTGATAGTAGCCAAAGATGGGAGTTTACAACAAATAGATGTCAAGAATGCCTTCTTGCATGGTGAATTGCAAGAAGAGGTATATATGGAGTAGCTAGCAAGTTATGAGGATTTAGAGCATTCCACATATGTATGCAAGTTAAAGAATGTGCTTTATAAGCTAAAGCAAGCACCTAAAGCATAGTCTAACAAGATTGGAAAGTATATTGTAAATATTGGCTTTTATAATTTTTTATGTTGATCACTCACTTTATGTGAGAAAGAGAGATGCAAGTTTGGTCATTTAAATAGTTATCTATGTGGATGACTTGATTATTATAGGTGACAGTGATAGTGGGATTCCTAAAGTTAATGAATTTTTGAAGAACAAATTCAAGATGAAGGATTTGGGTAAGCTGAGGTACTTTCTTGGTATTGAGGTGATCAGATATCATGATGTCATATGGCTATCCCAAAGATAGTATGGCTTGGATATATTGTCAAAGTATGGTATGACATGTAAGCCTCTTTTAGTGCCATTGGAGAAAAATATGAAGAGTATTAATGTTGGGGATGAGATAGAAGACCCTACTATGTTCAGGAGAATAATAGGATGTAATCTCCCCATTACTTAGTTTATTTTAATGTGTGTATGCGTGGTGTTTCGCGTCCACACATGGAAAACTGCATATGATTTACAAGAAGTAAGATTGGTTTATTAGAATAGTCTGAAATTTGTAGTATCATAATTAGATCACTTAATTCCCACTTTAGATGGATCCAAACATATATTGTGACTTATTTTGAAGGGAATAAGTTGTCCAAGACAAAGATTGAGAAACATAACACAATTTATATCATCATTTTTGTCTAATTCTGATGAATTTTTGCAATTTTATCTATATGCGCTTGTTGACTAGATGTGTTCCGATCATTTTGAGTATTTGGATGACTATATTTGGAGTTCATATGACAAAGTTATGATCCAAACAAGTTGCAAATAGGGACAGGGCAGAAAAAACAAAAATGGTGAAAAAAAAGCATAAGCTTTAAAGCTAAATGCCTTAAGATTTTATGAAAAAGCAAAGAAAAAACACACGTGAGAGGGATTAGAAAAACTATAAAAGGGAGGACAAAGAGGGGAGAAGGGCCACTAAAAAATCACAAGTGTGTGTAAGGCTTGAGGTTGAGATTTTATCCCTTGCCTTCTTCCATCTTGCCATCAAATTTCGAAGAGAAGGTTGAGGACATGCTTTAAGCCCCTTGCCTACATTGAAGTTCCAACATTGGAGTCACTATGGAGATTGGCTTGAGTTGAGCTTAAAGCTTCTGACCTATTTTTGAAGATTGACAATGAGTTTTCATCCCTACGGCGAGCGACTTCACGAATCCCTACACGAATTCCGTGCGACATCTGGCTCCATACTAAGAGAGGAGGAACAAGAGCAATCTCGATGAGGACGAGGCGTAGATCCGGGAAAAAGGAGACTCTATTTTGCGGGACGAAGAGACATCATTCCATTCAACCCAAGGAAGGGGATACACTGAAGACACTGAAGAACCTTATCCTATTCTATCAATCCGGTTAGAAGTCATGCCTCTACTCTTGTTCCTATTCCATCTACTAGAGAGAGAGATCATACCGATTCTCTTGCTCTTGCTCTATGCTAGAGAAAGAGCTACCCTTGTTCTTATCCTTGCTTGCCAAGGTGAGAGAGAGAGAATTATTGCTCTCCGCAAAGCAACAAGAACCATCCGTGAGGCCTACATCATCGAATCCCCCAATAACCATCATTATCATTGTGAGTCTTACACCTTTGCTAGCCGATATTACTACCATGTTCTTCTTCTTCTACGAATCATATTTCCGTCATGGCCCCGAAGAAAAAGAATTCAAAAGTGAAAATCACAAATGAACCTACTAATGTGGAAGCAACAATTGAAGTTATAAGCACAGGAGTCACTAACAGAGTCATGAGCGCGGACAACAACCCTTTACCAATTGGGATAACACATGTTTTTCTGAAAGATGCATGATTGATTGAAGTCATAACTCCTTGAAGACATCAATCTTGTTTGTGATTTTCTAGATTAGATCTTGATTGAATTAAGTATTGGAATACATAAAAATTAAGGAGCCCTATACATCCCCCAAGGATAGGTGTTGAATCCCCATAGTAAGAGGGGATGTTTTTACCGCCACGGAAGCATGGACCGGCTCCAATGGTGAGAGGTCTCCTAGCAGGGATTATATTAAGTAGGAGGTGGTTAGGGTGCCAGGGGGACTCTTGTCAAGATTGTGGGAGAGAAGGAAGGAGTCTCGCTTGAAGCTTTCTTGCTTGCACAATGGGGGAAGACACACAAGGGTGGAGGCTGAAAACAGTTTTCCTCTTCTTAGTTGTGTAAGCCAAAAGAACACTAGTACAAAGAAATAGAAGAACCCTATGTAAGGGTCTCAAACCAAACTCAACTAACTAAGGTGGCATACTAACTGAGCCACGAACTAGAGTAGATAAGGATAGCTATCATGTAGCTATTATTCATCGGCGGTGTACCAACCGCGTCTGCAACTGACAAGTCGGTGACATAAGTACTCAACGGTCACCCTGGCGTATCACGAGTGGAGCTCGATATCTCAACACTCCCCCTCGAGCTCAATCCCAATTCCTGCACACCAAGCAGGTCTCTGAACTTGCGCAGCTTCTCTGCGCCCAATGCCTTCGTGAATATGTCAGCTACCTGATCCTCTGTGCTGACATAAACTAGATCAATGAGACCTAGTAAAACCCTCTCTCGCACATAGTGATAATGCACCTCAATGTGCTTTGTTCTAGCATGATAGACTGGGTTATTTGCCAAGTGTATACTACTCATGTTGTCACAATAAATGACAACTGGCCCATCTGTAGACTGATGCATATCATAAAGTAGCTTATGCAATCAAGCTACCTCACATGCAGCCATTGCTGCACCCCTGTACTCCGCCTCTGTGCTCGACAAGGCAACTGTAGGCTGTTTCTTGCTGCTCCAAGTGACTGCAGCACTCCCGAAAGAGAACACATATCCACTGGTAGATCGTCTATCAGAAATGCTACCAGCCCAATCAGCATCAGTGTATCCATGCAACTGTATCTGAACCCCAGTCTCATAAAATAGTCCATACTGCAATGTGGACTTCACATACCTGAGTATGCGTCTAGCCGCATCCAAATGCGGTTTCCTTAGAGCCTGCATAAACTGACTTACCAATCCAACAACATAGCTCAAATCTGGCCTGGTAATAGTCATATAAATCAAACTTCCTACTATGCGTCTGTACATAGTAGGGTCTTCTAGAAGCTCACCTGCATCTGTGCTCAGCTTCACATTCTGCTCCAAAGGAACTGAAATAGGCTTACAGCCTGTCATCCCATATTTGGACAGCATGTCCAATCCATACTGCCTCTGCAAGAGCTGTATCCCACTTGGTGATCTAATCACCTCAATGCCCAAGAAATAAGGCAGCTCTTCCAAATCCTTCATCTCAAACTTCTGCTTCAATAGCATTTTCACATGAAGGATATCTTCATCACTGTCACTTGTCATAATCAAATCATCAACATAAATGACAAGTAGCATAATACCTTTCTCTGTTTTTCTCACATAAAGTGAGAAATCTGCCTTGGAAATCTGAAAGCCAATAGTGACAAGATATTGTCCTATCTTGTCAGACCATGCTCTAGGTGCCTGCTTCAAGCCATACAAGGCTTTCTTCAACCTACAAACAAACTCAGGATGAACAGCATGCACATAACCTGGTGGCTGCTCCATATAGACCTCTTCTTGCAAATCACCATGCAAGAAGGCATTCTTTACATCCATCTGATGTAAAGACCATCCCTTTGATGCAGCCATAGCAATGACTGCTCTTACAGTTGCCATCCTTGCAACTGGACTGAATGTTTCTTCATAGTCAATGCCATATGTTTGTGCATACCCCTTGACTACTAATCTTGCCTTGTATCTGTTCACAGAACCATCTGCATTGTGCTTCACCTTATAAACCCACTTACAGGCAATTGCATTCTTACCTTTAGGCAAAGGTACTAACTCCCATGTAGCATTTGCTTCCAAGGCATCCATTTCTTCATCCATGGCTTTCTCCCATTTTTCTTTTCCCATGGCTTGCTCAAAAGATGTGGGTTCTGGTTCCTGTATCACTTTGACCATATATGCATAGTGAATGGCTGTAAATCCATCATATTTCAGCCTATCCACAGGATACCTAGCTCTCGTAGACCTGCGCAAAGTAGGTTCACTCCCAGGTGCTCTCAAAACATCCCTGGTCTTCCTTACTCTAGGTGTAACAATAGAAGGGATACCCAACTCATCATCAATGCTCTGTTCTGAGCCACTGGATTCACCATCCACATAAGAGTGACCTGCATTCACATCAAACATGGGCTGATCAACCTTCTCTTTTTCTTTTCGTGATACCTGCATACCACTATTTGCATTACTTTGAGAAGATTCTCCTGATCTCAATCTGCCTGTCCATGGCGAAGAATGTGAACCACTACTAGAGGACGCTCCAGGTCCACTAATATTTTGTGACTGCTGCTGTGAATTTTGTGCAGCATTACCATTTTGTGCATCTACATCATCAATCACATTTACTGGTTTATACCAGCTACTCATCTCATCAAAAACAACATCTCTGCTCACTGTAAACTTACGAGTAGAAGGGTTATAGCATCTATACCCTTTTTGCTGCAAAGAGTAACCAATAAAGATGCACTTCTCAGCTTTTGGATCCAACTTGGATCTCAACTCATCTGGCACATGTACATAGGCAATGCAACCAAAAATTTTCAAATGAGAAATATCTGGTTTCCTACCAGTATACCTCTCCTCTGGAGTCATTCCATGTATTGCTGCAGTGGGAGTCCTGTTCATTATGTAGACTGCTGTAGCAACTGCTTCAGTCCAATAAAAATCTGGCAAGTCTTTTTCATTGAGCATGGCACGAGATACCTCTCCAATATGTCTGTTTTTTCTTTCTGCAATTCCATTTTGCTGTGGGGTATGAATGCATGAATATTGCTGCTTTATGCCATGCTCCTGCAGGAACCTTGCAAACTCATTTGAGAGGTACTCTCCCCCTCCATCTGACCTTAGGCATTTTATTTGCAGACCTGTTTCTTTTTCAGCCATAGCTTTAAGGGTTTTGAAATGCCCAAAAACTTCACTTTTCTTTTTCATAAAATACACCCAAACTTTTCTGCTATAGTCATCAATAAAAGTGACAAAATAATGACAGCCTCCAAGAGATGCAGCTTTAGTAGTCCACACATCAGAGTGGATTAATTCCAATGGCTTCTCACTCTCTTGAACATGTCTAGGAAATGGTTTCCTTGCCTGTTTTCCAAACTGACAGGCTTCACATACCTTATGCATTTCTGCAACCTTGAATTTTGGCAATCCTGCAACAATATTTTGGGCCTGCATTGATTTAAGTCGCTGTACATTAACATGACCAATGCGTTTATGCCAGATATCAATATCTGCAACTACACCGGTCCCATGTGCAAACATTGCTGCACTCAATTCAGACATGTCTGCATCCAATGTAAACATTCTGCCCTTCTTCTTTCCTTTCGCTATCAAGCGACCTTTATTTTTCATATCCTCAACAAAGCATCCATGAGGATTAAATCTGACCTGCAAGCCCTGCTCAACCATTTGACCAACAGAAACCAGATTCTTGGTGATATTCGGAACATGAAATACATCGGAGAGGTATTTCTTTTTCCCATCCTGCATAGACAAAGGTATTTTTCCAATCTGCACAATAGGATGTGCAGTATCATCACCAGTCTCCACAAATCCTGGTTTTTCCATTTTCCTTGCATCCTCCATCCATTCTGCATGACCTGTCATGTGGTTTGACGCACCTGAGTCAACATACCATACATCGTTGCTTTCTTCTGCACTTGTCACAGAATTGTTCATGTGCTGCACCATAAACAGATGCTCATTTCTGTCATCACCCTGTCTACTAGAAGATGCATAATTTCCTTGTTGCAGTTTTCCATTCATGATGTCATTTTGCTTTTTGTAGCAGTCTTTAGTCATATGACCCATTTTACCACAATAGTAGCATTCAACATTACTGTTTGCATTTTGGCCTCTTTGCCATCCACCACGACCTCTTTGGCTCCCCCTGCCTCTAGAGTTACCACGTCCTCCTCCATAGGACTGATTTTCTTGAGTTTGCTGCATATTCTGATTTCTACCACGGCCTCCAAATCGGCCTCCTCTACCTCTGCCTCTACCTCTTCCAGCATTTGAGTAGAAGACAGCTTCTTTTGAAGTTCCTCCTGAAGAAGATGCACCACCATTTCTCTGCTCCTCAGAAATTAGAAGAGCAATTAACTCCTCAAAGTCAGGAAATCTTTCACGAACGGAAATGGATGTTCGAAACTGTGCATAATCCTTTCCTAGACCATTCAAGGTCACGAAAACTAAATCATCATCTTCCACTGGCGACCCAATGGAAGCAAGTGCATCTGCAATCTTCTTCACCTTCATGTGGTAGTCATTGATGCTCATATTTTCTCTTTGCACATTATGCAACTCTTGCTTGAGCTGCATTTTCCTGGCTTGTGTATTTGTGCTATACATTTTTGACAGAGTATCCCATGCCTCCTTTGGCGTACTTGCATCCTGAATATGCACAATCATAGAGTCTGAAATGCTGATAGACAGCCAGTACATAACTTTCCTGGCTCTCTCATGCCATGCTTTGAATGCTTGCATTTGCTGTTGATTGGGAACATCAGGAAGAACTGGTTCTTCTTCATTTCCTGCAACAAATTCCCAATATCCTTTTCCCATAAGGAAATTCGTCATTCTAAACTTCCATGCCTGGAAGTTGTTCTTGTCAAGCTTTTCAGTGACAATCTGTGAAAGAGAATCAGACGCCATTACAGAATACTGCAAGAAATTCTGTTACTGCAAAAAACACAGCTTCACCCTCACAAGGGCAAATCTGCAAAACTGGCGAAAGTGGTATTTGACCACACAGTCACTTCCTAGTGACGATTTTGCATAAACAGGAACCAAGGATGATTCTGAAACTCCCAATGTCTCTGCGCACAAGCATACGATGCAATTTCTACAGTAACTTTTCACCGACCTGTAGAACAGTGGCTGCACAGCATAAAACTGAGCCTTTTCCTGAGTGCGTGCAGAAAACTTCCGTCTGCAAAACAGGCCCCGAAATGGCCTCAAATCAAAAAAACAAGGTCGCCAAGGGCTAAATCCCTTTCCCGCAGCATATACTGCCCTCTTGCTTCACCGCGAAGGGCGTCTCAACCTGAGACAATGCACTCCTGCAATTTCCGGCTGTGCTACCTGCAGAGATCTGCTCCCAAAACAGAAAATGAAAGCAACACTGCTCCTCTTACCAGACCACCGCGAGCTTGGCTTGCTTTCTTGAGCTCCTTACCACGAACAAGGCTCTGATACCATGTCAAGATTGTGGGAGAGAAGGAAGGAGTCTCGCTTGAAGCTTTCTTACTTGCACAATGGGGGAAGACACACAAGGGTGGAGGCTGAAAACAGTTTTCCTCTTCTTAGTTGTGTAAGCCAAAAGAACACTAGTACAAAGAAATAGAAGAACCCTATGTAAGGGTCTCAAACCAAACTAAACTAACTAAGGTGGCATACTAACTGAGCCACGAACTAGAGTAGATAAGGATAGCTATCATGTAGCTATTATTCATCGGCGGTGTACCAACCGCGTCTGCAACTGACAAGTCGGTGACATAAGTACTCAACCATCACCCTGGCGTATCACGAGTGGAGCTCGATATCTCAACAACTCTGGCTAGTAAATACTTTTTGCACCTAGGAACTATTTGGTCCCTTGTATGGCTCGAGTTCTACTTAGGACACCTATAAACACTAGCTGTAGGTGGATTTGATATTGGTGACGTGCAGATGCATCGGATAAGACAACATGTGAAATTGTAATTTTTTTTCTGTATGGGCGGGAGAATATACATTATGAAACATAATCAATGAATTTTTTTAATTTTGATTGCATGTCCGTGAGTAAATTACATAAATGAAAAACTGTGCATAAAGGGATTTTAATTAATAAAGCTATTTTTATGTGTTTTCATCTAATGTGGTAGGTAATTAGATAACTAAGAACTTCCATAGAGGGAAGCAGGTGAATGGATTCTCGACGAATCCAGTCCTATAGTAGGGTGGTCTCGGTTAGTCGAGAGGTTTTCCCAAAAACAAACGCTAGGAAGAAACTCTAGGAAGGGCCGATTTGCTGACTTACCTAGGGTTTGGTCTCAGAACCGAAACTATAAATTATCTTAGGGGAAAGGTGTGGCAGTTGTGCCAGAGCACTGTGAGGGATTTCATAAATCCTTAGTCTGCTACTGGAAAAAAGCGTTGTACTTCATGAACCAAGGGTAATGGCAGTTGCTCCTTTCAAACAAAAAGCCTCTTAAAGGAAACTTCTGAATGTGAGCTAATTGTTGATAGGTGATTGTTATGTCAATTAGGAACCTTTAGGTTGGTTCTCCATGGGCAATGGTAGGACACTTCTCCTGGGGGGTGGACGTAGAGTTATAGAGCTGGACAAAATCGGATCATTCTAGTTAGAGTATGTATGGTGACGCTTGGAAGGTAAAGTCTCGACGACTACTAAAACATTACTCGTCAGTGGTATCAAAGCCAAAAGAAATTTAAAAAACTTGATAATTATAGCTTGAGATGTGAGATGTTTTCCCCTTTCACTTGCTAATATGTGTTTTTATCCTATCTATAGAGACGAAGATTGAGAGTGGTTCTTAGTCTTCCGAGCAATGTTTACATCGGCAATGCATTCTTCGGATTATGGATGGAGAATGCAAGTAATGCAGATTCTAGTCGCATCTATGATCCTTCTCCACTATACCAAGAAAGACATTGGATGATAAGCAATGGATATTGTTATAGCGATGCAAACAATCTTTCCTTCCTTCAGACCAATTTGAAGAGGATAAGATGGATGGAAAACCTTAAAGTCATGAAGGTTTATTTATTTCATGAAGCCAAAGTGAATTCAACTTTATTCACTAGAGTCTAGGAGGTTAAACTAAATCGATATATTTATGAGGAACGACAAAGGTCATCCCAGCGGACCGAATTATAGTTGTTGGTTGCCCTAAACACCACAACTACATCAAATATGGACTTCCTGATCTTCCTTTAAAGTACTGATTTTTAGATATCCATTCTTCAAAGCCCGATTATTACCCAATGGATGTATCCAAATGCCATGCTTAGATTGTATTAAGGAAAATTTCTCTCCCAAATAACCAGCCATCCCAAAATAAACCATGTATTTTTCCCTACAGCAAAAGAAATTATTTTGTCTATCCATTGAATATGAAATTGGTTACCATTGTAGCAATTAAGAATTATGAGTCAATAAATCTGTCTAAAATTCATGGTTGCATTCCTTAAGTTAATTTGAAAAACTCTATCATGATGTAACACTTCTCAAGTACGCACATATATGGATATTGCGCAGCAAGTATCCAAGATTTGCCATAGATTGGATGATCCCTTGAACACACGGCTTGAAACAATGCGTCCATCCGACCTCCAAATACATTGTTTATTGCGGGAGATTACTTTGGGTTGCTTTTTGCACAAGATGTGCAAGGTCTAGGGTCATTAATATTGCATGTGAAAATATTACAGTTCAATATCCTCCACCACCCTTACCATACGAGCATAATGTTGAGCCACATAACCTTGAAAACCAAATCTTTTAATAGGGTATTTGACCTTGTTACCTTTGTACCACTGGATCACTCAATGGAGCCTTTACATTACCATGGCTCTCTCTACACCTAGTGTACTGACTGAAGGAATATCAAGCTCATCATCCAAGCTCTTTAAACCACTAGAATCTTCATCAAATCCCAAATGACTAGTAGATGCATCATTACCATCCAATATTTTTTCCTTCCCTTTATCTTTACCTGCAACACTTATAGATGCACCTATTGAAGATGTGGGGCTACACCTTAGTCTCCCAAACTAAGGGCTAACTATAGATGTAGTTCTTGATGATGTTTTTGGTCCACTAAGGCTCCATGATTCTTTATTTTCTTTCTACACATAACTATTATCATCGTCATCATCAACCAATGCATCACCACTAGATGCATACCAAAACTGTTCATCTCATTAAAAATAATATCCTTGCTCACTCTAAACTCACCTTGATAGGGTTATAACAATGATACACTTTCTGCTCTCTAAAGCGTATCCAATAAGAATACATTTTTTAGCCTTTGGGTCAAGCTTCTTTTGCAGCTTATCAGGCATATGAACATATGCAATGTAGTTAAACACTTTAAGTGTGACACATCGGGCTTCTTGCTTGTAAAGCATTCTTTGAGGGTCATTCCATGAGCTATAGCTATGGGAGATTTGTCCATAATATAGAGAATAGTATGAAAAAATTTAGACCAAAAATATTTTAGCATATTCGTTTTAGCCATGTAACTTCTGGAATATGTCTATTTTTTCTTTCTGCAACTTCATTTTGCTCTAGATTATACTTGCAAAAGTAAACCACCTCTTTATCCCATGAGACCTCAAAAAGTCACTAAACTCATTAAAGAGGTACTCTCCCCCTCTGTTTGACCTCAAGTACTTAACTTTCAAGCTAATTTCTATTTCAACAATAGCCTTGAAATTTTTGAAGTGCTCAAATATATCACTATTTTCCTTCATAAGATATACCCATAGCTTTCTTGAACAATTATTAATAAACTTGAAAAAATATTTATTGCCACCAAGAGATATGTTCTGTGTAGGTCTCCCAAATATCTGTGTGTACAATATCAAGTATATTTTTTCTCATATCTCTGTTATGTAGAAAAGGTTATCCTGGTTGCTTACCAAATTGACATGCTTCACATACTTTATGAAATTCTACAACTCTAAAAGCAAACAATCCTATAACCAATCTTTTGGGATACATTAATTTTAACCTTTACACATTTACATGTCAAATATATTTATGCCATATTTCAATATCTATAACCACTCCTTTTTCTTTAGCATTCATAACACGAATTCTAGTATCTAAAACCCTATAACCAATCCTTTGGACTACATTAATTTTAACATTTACACATTTACATGTCAAATACATTTATGCCATATTTCAATATCTATAACCACTCCTTTTTCTTTAGCATACATAGCAACATTCATAACACGAATTCTAGTATCTAAAATGAATATGCGGCCAACTCTAGTTCCTTTTGCAACCAACCTACAGTTATCATTAAAATCTTCTACAATACAACCTTTTGAATTAGATCAAACCTAGAGCCCTTGCTCTAGCATTTGGCCAATAGACACTAAATTCTTTGTGATTGATGGCACATGTAAAAGATCTAGCAACCTCCTGGTCTTGGCCATTATGCAAGGACAAGGAAACAATTCCAATATGTGGCATTAGGTAGCATGAATCATCACCTGTCTACACATAACTTGGATTTTATAAATCTTGAATCTCTCCAAACCATTCAACAGGACTGATCATATGATTAGATCCATCCAATTTGACATACCATATGTCATCTTATGACCTCTTTTCTACAATAGCATTTATCATATGTTGCATAACAAATAGATACTCATTCTTGACTTTATCATGCTGGGAAGATAATGCATAGTTTCCTTTTTGCAATTTACCACTACACATATCATCGTTCTTAGCATAACAATGGGCTCCAATATAAGTTGGTTTGCTATAACAATGATAAATAATATCAAAATTGTTAGAATCTCTATTTTTCCATTCACATCTTCCTCTAGAGCTTCCCCTACCTCTAAAGTTTCCACAGTCTTCTCAAACCTGCATTTTATTGAATTGTTGATTTAACATGTTTTATTGGTTATCACCAATACATCCCATACCACGATCTCTTGAAGAGAATCTAACACATCTCCTTCCTAACCTTGAGCAATGCTTGGATATGTTCACTACTCTCTGATAATTTACCTTGCATATTGATTTTTCAGTGATCATGAGAGAGATCAACTCATCAAAATCAAAAAATGGTTTTTGTACATATATAGAAGTGACAAATGATTACCAAGCCTTCTCACTATTAAGACCACCTAAAGTATACAAAAACCAAAACATTATCATCAAGCATATGAAACCAAAACATTATCATCAACTACCTAAAGTATATGAAAACCAAAACATTATCATCAACCACCTAAAGTATATGAAACCAAAACATTATCATCAACCACCTAAAGTATATGAAACCAAAACATTATCATCAAGCATTGCATCAATCACTGCCAAAGCATCTACAATGCTTCTCACCTTCAAAACATACTCATTGACTGACATTTTTCCTTTCTTCAAAGTATTCAACTTTTTCTTGAGTTAAATCTTTCGTGTCCTTGTATTTACTAAAAACATGCTCTCAAAAACTATCCAAGCTGCATGTGAAGTTTTTGCATTTTTTATATGTCCTAACATAGTATTATCAATGGTTGCGGATAGGTAATACATCACATTTTTGTCTTTTGCATTCCATTAATTCTATGTCTTTAATTCATCTATAGTTGTAGGGTTATTAAGCTTTGGCTCATTTTCTTCACCTGAAACAAACTTGTAAAGGCCTTTTTCAATGAGGAAGTTGGTTACAGGAAACATCCACGATGGGTAGTTATTCTTGTCCAGCTTCTCAATGATGGGGGTTTCATTGTTCTCTGCCATTATCACAAAAATGATACAAAATAGCAAACAAGACTTCTACAACGTTTTACAACAAATGCATAGCAATTCACCAAGTAGCCTTTTCCATTGATTGCTCAACAATGCATTTAATCTACAATATTTTGTATATAAAACTTATGTTTGTGTCTTGGCAAACACCTCAAAACTTATAGCTTTGAAATGTATAACATGTGTACTCACTTTTGGCTGACATAATGAAAATTTCAATATGTCTTGAGTGTATTGTTCGCAATCTTACGGATTTAAAATAATGCCCAAAACATCCCCAAATAGCCAAAAAAGTAGTGGGCAAGCTCTAAAGGGATCTTTTGCAAAATATATAGCGCTTTGCTTGCATACTAAATCTCACAGTAATCTAAGATTTTTACTCTGCCTTGCTTCCATTGCCTCCATAGGCACTATCCAAGAGAAAGAGTGGAAGAATGGGAGAGCCTCCTATCCATTACTTGCTTGCAAAAATCCCTACATCTTCTCCTTCACTTCAACCTTCAAAACCAATCTCTCTCAATGACACCACTCTGATATCATGCCAAGAATTGTGTAATGGAGAGACTTACTTGAGTTGCTACACCAAACACATGCCATACACACACGAGGCAGCTCACTCAAGAACATAAGAAGGGAGATGGAGGCCAAAATATTTTCTTGCTGGGTTTTTTCTTCTTTTTTAATATATAATATAATATACACAAAGTATAGATAAGATGCAATATAAAGAAAAGTGAGCTACTAAGTCAAATAGTGCATAACTTACTATACTAATCAATTGGCACTATAACTATGTCAGCTATAGGTAGTTGCAATTAACTAAATATAATAAGCGATGAGTTAGTGACCATGTGACAATCATAATTACTAGTGACATGCTAAGTGTAGACGTGCAAATCCATCTAGCCAAGTGGTCCATCATCAATGTATGCATGTGTTGAGCTTGCCATCTCAACACCAATAGAGATAAGATAATTTTCTATATTTTCATATCATACTCTCAATGCCTATTTTATCCCATCTAAGGCCTTGCATATTCTATACACATAGTTGGGGTGAACCATGCTCTTATAACCTTGTGGTTGCTCCATGTACACTTCTTATAGCTCACTATACAAGAATGCATTCTTTACATCCATTTGATACAAGACTTAATATTTTGATACAACCACTACAATGATAGCTCTAATAATTGCCATGTTTGCTAGTGGAGAAAATGTCTCCTCATAATTAATCCCATAAGTCTATGCATAACCTTTGGCTAGTCAACAAAAAAACTTTGATTCTTAAAATATTTATTGAATCATGCTCCTATTTTATAATTACACGATTTTAACTAGTCTTTCTTTTCTACTATTACTAATACCAGTGGATTAGGAATAGGTGCTATACTTATATCTATAGAATGACCACCCTATCATGTATGAGAGCCACAAATTGAAACCAACTTAGCAAAATTATAGTATCTATGATAAAGAGTTATTAGCCATTTTTTGTGCTCTAGATATTTGAGAACATTACCTTATGGATTTAGAAGTTTGAATCTCGTTTGAATAAAAAACGATCAACAAGCCATGAAGTACCTTTTATCTTAGTCATTAATTTTTTATATGCATATTAAAATGAGCTTTCTTTGTTTAGAACTTACGTCCCATGATTCAGTATCAAATTAAGACTTGCTAATATTGTAGCTAATGCCCTTAGCCATCACCCTCGTAATCGTGTTTCTACTCATCATATTCTTGTTTTTAATAACACAAAAATTATTTATTTAAATTGTGTGTCTTCATTAGCAATTCAATCTTTTGATTTTATGATTTCTATTTATCCTTTTGATCTTGATATTTGTGATGTATGGCATCATATGCATAAATCTAATTTTATTTTTTTCAATGATTATACTTTTGTTAGTGGTTTTTTGTATTCTCAAAAAAAATTGTGCGTATTTGTACCATTTAAAGTCATGGGTATGCAAAAAATGCATGCACCATCTGGATGGATGATAGAGGTATTCAATCTATTTTGATTGCTTGCAAAGAATTTTTCTATTGGCCTAATTTAAATCATGAAGTTATACAGGCATTGATAGAGCTAAAAAGAATATGTTTAAGCATCTTTGTTTGAGGCTATTCATATTGATGTCTATATTATAAGCAGGTCTCCCATAGCCACAATTCATAGTATGACTCCTAAATAATGTTTTACAAGTAATAAGCTAGATGTATCACACTTGAAATTATTTGGTCGCATTGCACATGTTCATATGCTTGATGAGCTAAGGAAGAAAATTGACCCAAAGTTTTAAAAATATATTTTTATTGAATATTCTACTGAGTAAAAAGGGTACCATTGTTATAACTCTGTTAATGGGGAGTTTCACGTGAGCATGGGTGTTATCTTTGATAAGATGAGCAATTGGTATGCATCTAATGGAGATAGATTGGATAATATTGATGATCATGATAGTCATGTGTAGATATAAATGTAGGAATCACACTCTAAATGGATTAGAGACATTATTTGATAGTAGAACTATAGTTAGCCCTTGATCTGGGAGATTAAAGAATAGTCCCACATCTTCAAGTGTATCTACTAGTAGCATTGCTAGTAATGACAAAGGGAAGAAGAAAGTATTGCATGGAAAAAATGCATCTACTAGTCATACAATCCTTGATGAAGACTCTAGTGGCCCAAAGAGGTTGGATGATGAGCTTGGTATTCCCTCATTTAGCACTTGATGTATAGAGAGTACATGTAATGTAAAGATTCCATTGAGTGATCTGGTGATATGTAGTTCTAGCAAGATGAGATTTCCTATTAGAAGATTTGGTTTTGAGGATTATGTAGCTCACCATTATGCTTATATGATAAATTTGATTGAGAATATTAAGCTTACTTGTTTTGAGGAGGCTATTGGCCATGTTTATTGAGATGTAGCACGGGATGAGGAGATGATTGCATCTAGTATCATTGCCTAAGGGCCAAAAAGCTATCTATTGTAACTGGTTCAACATAATGAAAATGGTTCTATTATCAAGTATATGTTTTCAAGTTGGTTGCAAAAGATTATGCACAGACATATGGCATAGATTATGAAGAAGCATTAAATCTAATTGCTAGGACAACAACTTTCAAATGTGTGATTACTTTGGAAATAAATAAATGTTGAGGTTTACAACAAATGGATGTAAATATTGGCTTCTTACATGGTGATTTACAAGAAGAGGGCTACATCTAGTAGCTAGCAAATTATAAGGTTTTAGAGGATCCCACACATGTGTACATGCTTAAAATTGTGCTCTATGGGCTAAACCTTCTCCCTCAGAAAATGGTAATGCACTTCAATGTATTTTGTTCTAGCATAGAACACTAGGTTTGTAGCCAACTATACATTGCTCATGTTGTCACAGTGAAGGGCAACTTGACCATCTTCCTACATATCCAAATCACTCAATAGCTTTTGCAGCCATACTACCTCATATATTACCATAGCAATATTGCTATATTCAGTTTCTATACTAGACAAAGCAATCACTGTTTTCTTTTTTCTACTCCAAGAAACTCTTGCCCTACCAAGAAAAAATAGAAATCTACTGATTACTTTTTTCTACTCCAAGTAATTGCTGCACTACCAAGTGAAAATAGAAATCCACTCGTAGATCTTCTATTAAACTTGTTATCTATCTAACTATGTGACTAGCGGATGGAGCTTCCATTGCTCTCAATTCCATGCTGTCTCATAAAAAAGTCGATAATGCAAGATGAACTTCATATATCTCAATATGTGTCTGCTAACTGCATCCAAAAGAGGCTTCCTAGGTACCTACATAAATTAACTCACAAGTCCATCAACATAGCTCAAGTCTACCCTTGTGATGGTCATATAGATCAATATTCCTACTATCTTCTTGAACATAGTAGGGTCTTCTATCTCATCCCCAATCTTAGCACTCAACTTTAGATTTTGCTCCAATGGCACTAAAAGATGATTACATACCATTATATATACTTGGATAATATATCCAAGCCATATTACATTTCTGATAACCACATACTATTTGCACATTCGATCACCTCAATACTAGTAAAGTATCTCAGCTCACCCAGATCCTTCATCTCAAAATTTTATTTTAAAAGGCCCTTGACATTAGTAGTCCCACTATTAATGTCACCTATAATAATCAAGTCATCTACATAGATGAGTATGATAGCTAAATCTGCATGACCCTTTCTCACGTAAAGTGAGTGATCTACATCAGAAACATAAAAGTTAATGTTGATAAGAGACTCTCTAATCTTGTCAAACCATGCTCTAGATGCTTTGTAGGATATATCCGCACACATGATCAGATAGCTGACATTTTCACAACGGAATTGGGTACATAGAAGCTTTGAAGATTTTGAAGCTTACTTAGAGTTGCAAAAATATACTTGAGCTTGAGGGGAAGTATTGAGATGGCAAGCTCAACATGTGCAGACATTGATAATGAACCACCTAGTTAGATAAGTCCACACATCTACATTGAGGATTCCAATGGTCGTTATGATTCTCACATGGCCAATATCTTATCACTTATTATATTTGGTTAGTTACACCTATCTATAGTTGGTATAGTTATAGTGCAACTCGATCTCAGTATAGTAAATTATATAATGTTTAACTTAGTAGGCCACTTTTCTTTATGTTGTATCTTATCTATATTTTTCGTATATTGAATTTTTTGAGAAAGAAAAAAGAAAAACCAGCAATAAATTTTTTTGCCTTGTACATTGAGTTTTTTGAGAAAGAAAAAATAAAAACCAGCAAGAAATTTTTTTGGCTTCCATCTCTCTTCTTGTGTTCTTGTGTGAGCTTCCTCTTGTGTGTAGTGTGCGTGTGTTTGGCATAGTAGCTCCAACAAGTCCTCCCACCATATGATTTGTGACAAATAAATCTAAAGAAAATTTAGTGGAAGTCTCAAGGTTATCTACTTATTTTTTTAAAAGAATCTAAATTAAACCCTTCTCTACATATAGATGGATGGCAGATTCAACAAAATTGATATGTCTATGAATAATTGATTTGAGTTATTCTAGCTACTATTCTAAGCCAGCCTCCTTGTAAAAATCATTGTAAAGAAGGTAAACCCTCATTCCAAATACAAAATCCTAAAGGTTTTTTCTAAACGTCCATACTATCACACTATTGATATATTAGATTTTGATGGGTGAGTCTTTAGAGTATTATGATGCAATATCTCTTGATATTCTTAAAAATAATATAAATAGAGATTTTAATAATTATGGGGGCTTTTACAAGCTCAACATTGGACTTGATGGAATGCCTTTGTTTTTAAGTGTTTTGTCCCATTCAACCGATGGCTACCTCTCATATCGTTAGTACATCTCTCAACCTCTCACCCAATCGGCTTCTCACCAAAGAAGTAAAAGAAGAGAAGAGCATGTACAAGGAAGAAGCTTCACATCTCAAGTCCCTCACTCTCATACTCTTAGTATATTTTACTCTCAGGATGGAGTACAAGTAGATAGAATAGAAGCAATAAGAAAAAACATGCTCTCAAGTCTACACACCACAATAATGAGCTTGTTCATTCATTTTCTAGTTTTTATACATAGGGTTTTCAGTTTGTGCTTCCACTCAAGTTGGGTCACATCTCTCCTATTTGGCTCTTGGCTCATCTTTTCTAATTTATATAAATGCATTTAAATTACATTAACCATCATGAAAGTGAATGAAAGCTAGTGCCCACCATCTTTGCTTAGTTGTAGGTCTTTCTTTCCGATAGAAAATATTATAGCTTGCATGGATGCTATGCCTAGCTTTCAAGCTAATGTTAGAATTAATTGTATGGCTTTCTACATTCACTAAAAATTAATTGTGTCTCTTGTACCTTTAACTTGACTTTCACTTCTTTTGCTTTTATTGCATTTGTTTACCTTTTCCATTTGGTTCTGTCATTCTACCACCTTTTCATTTTAGTCGAGTGCCACTCCCATGGTATTTTACCTCAAAGGTGGCATACTTCAACTTGCACCAAAAATGAGGAATATAAGGGACAGTTATGGGATCATTGTGAGAAGAGTAATGGAGGTCATTGGACCTCAATTTGAATGATGAAATTATTGAAAGCCCATTGTGGAAATTGGATTTTTTTTGCATATTGGATGCCAACCAAGAAGTAATAATGGAGAGTAGATTTAGGTCATGAGATTAGAACTTCTAGTAAGAGGCCATTCTGAATTAAATGGAATGATCGAAGCTAGTCACCATGGAGGTTTTTAGGTTGAGGTAGAAATTGCAAATCTTAAGATTCACTTGTACCTAGAATGGAAAACCTCTTGCACTCTCTCCTTAGGGGGTGCTATTTTATTTATGTGCACAAGATGTATGGATGGATTGGGAGATGGATCAAACTCGAAGCAAAAGCTAGAGTGTTGTCCCACACTTGAGGACTCAATCTATGTATAGATTATGGCGCAATTACTATATGACTGCACATGCTTACATGGCTACTACATAGTTAGAGGACACTATGGTGGCTTTCATTTTTCAATTGTCCATGAAATAGGGCATCTATTGATGCATAACTACTATTGAGAAGCATTATCATTATTGAGGGCTAAAAGAGTCAATGGGAACCATGAGAGAAACCTTGAAGTACTATGAGATCCATGGGATTTACAATCATGATTGTGGTGATAAAGGTTCTTTTTACAATGTACAATGAATAGAGACTACAAATGTTGAGTAGGATTGTAGGATTGAACTATGTCCACTTGACTTGTTGATCGTCATACTTTCTATATTGCTGTGGTGGTATTGAGAGATTAGAAAAGATTGGAAGATGTATATGAATGGCTCAAGGAGATAGGTCCAAGCAGTGAGCCTAGGTTCCCTAGGTGTGTCCTACCCTTCATGTGCCCTAAGTTTACATGAGGGAATATGAACTAGGGCTAGGGGGCTAGGGACGAAAATAGCCAACCAAGGCCACATGGTATACCTAACTTAACGACATGTAGTGCATCGCCATGTTTATGCATGTATATTTCTCGTTTCCTTTTCTTATTTTCTTTCATTTGAAATACAATGTAGTACAGAAGCGAATTCTATTCTTGGTGAGTAGAATGTGATGGCAAGATCAAGAGACTTAAGGAGGCTCTTAATAAGGAATAATCTGCTTGATATCGAAGAAGTAATAATGGATTGGTTAGTGGGATTTGAGGTGGTTATCATTGAAATTGTGGCTTGGTTGATGAAGGAGGTTTGTCATTGATAAATTATTATCTTCTCATAATTGGTATTGTGCCTCGTTTATGGGGAGAGACATTGGTCAATAGATGTGCCTCTAAAAGAACACTTTTATATGGAGGCCAATCTTTGCAAATGAAGTCTTTAATATCTCTTGTGGTGAGATATTCCACATAGAACTTCACTACTCGGTGTTGTTTTCGAAAATTATTCAAGGAAATGACAACCCTTGGTGGCTTTGAACATTTGATCCACTAGCTTATTAACTTGTGCTATTGTACATTTACTTAATAAAAATATGAAAGTATATGCAATTCATATGTGTGACATGCTTGACTGAGACATTCTCAGCAACACAATTTAGTGGTCCATTGAAATGTTTTTCTAAGGCAATGCCGCTTGGTACTCTTTCGAGTAACACGAGGTGTGTTGCCCAAACTCTCTCGATTCCACTTTGCAACAGAAGGTCTTGGCCGCTTTCATAAGAATCGACTTGAATTCTGGGATTCTAAGTAAACTAAGGTCACCTATCAACTTAACTAGCATTGGTCTTCAAGCATTTTCTTGTGTTAGATTGCTCAAATCAAAGAAGCTGACTCGTGTTGCACTTGGTTCAAGGAGAGAGAAATGAGGGAGAGTATGGGCATGTCAAACCCTCTACTCATAGGTCAAAGTCTCACTCCATTCTCCTAAAACAGCATGGAGTTAAGGTGCTAATTATTTCTATGTGACCTATAACTATAATGCATGAAAATGTAGGGAAGCTCTTAGCTTGCCAAGTCCATTGTTCCTTAGGGAAAATTCTTTCTTTAATTAACATTTTAAGTCACAATATTTGTTCACATAACTTAAGTCACAACACACAAATAATAAAATAAATCCTTTGGAATATAAATTCTTTATTTATTAAAAAGTATTATACAAATTTTCACCTTCTGCCCATATGGAAGAATGACCCAAAGGCCTTCAAGATTTTACCTAGTAATGGGCTCTTTGGAAGTCCATTTTGAGTTGCACAAGATTTTGGATGGGTTCCTAAGAGCCTAAGGGTTTACTAGCTAGAGCCCCCCCCTTCTTGCACCCTCAACTCCTCCTACCCAAGGTTTCCTTGTAGAGCAACCTCTCACTATCAAGGCTAGTTTGAGCTCTCTAAGGTGGTAAAAACCAATCCCCCTTAATGAAGGGTTTTGCAGTAACTAGCCTTGGGAGAGGTCTAGCATGATTTTCTTTGGTATATTAGGGCTTTAACTAGTATAATCAAATCTATTGAGTACATCTAGCAAATTTGCATGCACCATTATTGCAAGTACAAGTAATTCTTTTCAAACAATATTTCAACAAAAACAAGAAGGCAATCATTGTAGGATTTAACCTAGCAGCAATTCTTTTCAGCCTGGTTCCCTTGAATCCTCAAACATTTCTTTTTGTCAGACCCCTCCTCGAGCATTATCAATTTATCTAATCCTTTTTTCAAGGTTGGTTGATTTTCCTAGTATGAGCCTTAGCTGTTTTACTAGACTTCTATGTGTTTGGGTATGACGAAGGCTTGTCTTAACATGTGAAAGCTAGTTGACAACCTTAGAGTCTTCTCAAGTGAGCTTGCTAATGTAACCTAATAAGACAAGTATTTTCCTTGGGAAAATTTAAGCTTCTAATTTCTCTAAAAGATGATACTAAGGTCTTTACATTTTTCTTCTTAAAGAAGCTTCACACTATAATCATTTTATGAATTTTATTCTAATTATCCTTAGTTTTTAATGGTTAGAAACACAACTTAATAATTTCATCTTAGATAACAGCTAAGAACACAATTTAATCATTTCAAATTAGCTAATAGCAAGCATGATTTACTTTTTAAAAAAATTATCTTCCATTTCAATGAACTCCGTTTAACTAACTTAATCACTTTTTCCTATGACTACATAGTTTGTATGTTTAATTTATTTTCTATGCAATTACATGGTCCCTATTTATTAATAAATATTTTGATGTAGAATTAACCCTTTTTGATTTTAATATTCATCTATTTGATGCACTTTGTTTACATGCAACTAAAAAGTATGAGTGTGTTACATGTATTGTGATGCCATATAGTTATTCTTCCTTTCAAAATCATTATTTCCTACTCTATTTCAACATTATTTTCTTGTTAAAAAATTAAATTTCTCAATTTTCTTATCATAAAATTTTCATTTAAATTTGGAAGAATTTTTTATAAGCCTACGAAAGAGCCTTGGATTGTGTTGCAAAAGATTGTGCATTGTCCATGCTTGCAACTCTCGTGCTCCCTGCTCCAAAGTATCATCCCTTTAGAGCCATTATAGATAGGAAGTCCTCATACGCTAGCCTTTCAAGATTCGTCAATCATGAAGGATATGATTGGGAGCCTTAATATAAGACAAAGATTTTGTAGAGCTGAAGGAGGTATTCGTAGATGTTGTAGTTGAGACGAGTGGAGTTTTGTCGAAGGTAGTGGTTCTTGGATTGATGATCTCAACCCTCTTTCCTTTGCAACTCTCCTCTTCCCTCTCCTTACTACTCCACTCTCTTCTTTTTCTCTCATTTCTACTTCTCCCACTCTCTCCTTATTTTTCCTTCCCTTCCTTTTCCCCTATCTCTTCTTATCTCTCCTCTCCTCCTACCTCCTCCTTCTACTCTTCTCGTTCATCTTCTATCCTCCTTCTTATCTCTTCTTCTTCTCTCTTCCTACCTCCTCCTCCTTCTTCTATTTTTTATTCTATTGTCCTTTCCTACTCTTTCCTTCCTTCCTCTCACTCCTCCTGTCTTTCTCTTTTCTATTCTCTCTCTCTATCACACATACACATACCTTGGGGAAGTTACTATATGTATATCCTCTACGTCACTTAGTTCAAGGCCTATTTATAAATATCCTTATATATGAATTTTTCCTAAATAAAACATAGCCATTTTTATTCAATCTATAAATAGCCCCTTTATATTACACCCTTCTATATGTAAAAAATGTATTAAAATATTATTTTAAAAATACCTTATTTTGAATCCACATGATGCACACATATATTTATGAGTAACTTACCCAAGTCACACACACACACACACTCTCTCTCTCTCTCTCTCTCTCTCTCTTTACAAGTAGCAAGTGGTAAGCAAGGAGAATAATAAAACTAACATATATTTATGTCTTGGCTAAGAATGTTATGGTCTTAAGGCTAACTATCATTTTGTACTAGTAGTTTGTTCATCGAAACTGCAAGATGATTTAGATAACAATGGTGCCATCAATGGTATCACATAGTGTGAAGATGGTGTGATGATGCTAGAGGGATGATTTCAATCATACAATTGGTATTGCTTGAGTGAGTCAATATGGCTAGTGATGAGCTCAAAGTCGCTTACATAGGGTATCTTCAGCAATCCAAGTAGCATTCTCTTCAGGATAGTCTTTCCATTGGATGAGATATTCCCTTTAGGTTTTGCTTTTGAGGATACACTCCTTTACATGAAGTATCCTATCATGTTGGATCTCAAGGACTCCTTCGCTTGTGATTATAACTTGTTGATCATCAAGAATATGATAAAGTTTAGCTACATAACCTTTCAATAGGCTAACATGAAATACATTATGAATTTTCAAGTGTTCCAAAAGTTCTAGCTTGTAAGAATTGAGTCCTAAACACTTGAGAATCTTGTATGGCCCACAATATCTTGGGCTTAGTTTCTCAAATTATCCCAAGGATAAAGAAACCTTCCTAGAATGGACATGAAAAAAAACCATGCCTCCTTCCTCCTAGATCAACATATGCTTTCTTCCGATTCTTGGCATCTTAGATATCTTGTCAGATAGCCTTAACTTGTTCATCCATCTCTTCCAACATCTTCTTAGAAGCTTCTACCCTTAAGGTAGGATTGAAAAAGTTTAGTAAAGTTTGGCATTCTTGCCCATACAAATCTTGGAATGGGATCATTTGAATGCTTTGATGATAGGTGCATTGTAGGCAAATTCAACCACCAAAGATAGGTATTATATCCATTGTTAGGTTTCTTGCAATAGTAATCTCTAAGTATGTCTTCAATGACTCGATTAACTTGTTTATTTTGCCCATCAATTTGGGGATGATAGGCAATGCTACTAAACAAAGTTGGATACCAATGGCCTCAAATAAGATCTTCCAGAAGTGAGAAGTAAAAAGAGAATCACATGCTAATGATCCTTTTAGGAAATATCTAAAGCCTTGTAGTTGGTTTCGAATAGCATAGGGTGAGCAACCTTAGTCAACATTTCCCACAATTACTAGGAGGATTGAAGTATATTCTCCTTGAACACAAGGTAATCTAATTACAAACCCATGGTAATAGGTTTCCACTTCATTTCTAGGATGTCAAGTAGTTGGATCTTTCTTGGCATCTTAACATGCTTGACCTTTAGTGTTTGCAACTCAAGCATTCAATGATATATTTAAGCATATCTCCTTTGAGATTTTCCCAATGAAAGCTTCTTCTTATCATCTTGAGAGTCTTTATATAGCCCAAACATCCTAAGAAAGAGGAATCATAGGCTTCCCAAAGTATCTTCTTCTTGAGATCTTGACTTCTTGGGATGCACTGTCTTGTCTTGAAGTAGATTAATCCTCCCTTTGTAGAGAAATTTAGATACTTGAGCTTGAGCCTAGGATGTATCTCCTTGAATAGAACCCCTTTTATTATTTGTTGATATCTTGGATCCTTATCTACTTCTTCTTTCATCATTTCTATGATTGGATTACTAGGCATTGACACAATAGCTACTAGAGATCATGCCTTATAGGGTTCCTTTGAGATGAGGGAATTAGGAAATGCTTTGTAGCTTAGGGTATCCATAATGACATTCTCCTTACCCAACCTACACTTGATCTCAAATTCATACTCTTGCAAGACTTCTATCCATTCTCTTTGTCTCATGTTTAGGTTTGGTTAAGTGAAGATCCATTTGAGATTCTTATGCTCGATGACTAAAGTAAACTTGTTGCCAAGCACATAGTGTCTCCATAGTTTTAGAGTATGAACCATAGCAAGTAGCTCTAAGTCATAAGTAGTGTAATTCTTCTCACATTAAAAAAAATGAACTCAAAAATAGGCCTTTTAGTCCCCCTCCCCCCTCCTCCTTAAAACAAGGGAAAAAAGAGATAAGAATAGTAAAATAATCCTCTTCTCTCTCCACTTTTGCAATCTCGTTTTGCCTTTTTTATATTATCTACAAAGATATACTCAAATTCCTTCTCTCTGCTCATTTAAGAAGTCTTTTTCAACCCAATTTTATATTCAAAAAGGAGTTAGTTACGGGAGTGTGGTGCTTCGTTTTCAATACAAAATAATTAGTAGATATGAGCTAAGATTTTTTAATTGAGAACAAAGAAAATGAAATTTCAAAAGTTCCTTTTAAGATATTTTGGGGATTGTTTATATTCTAGCTTTTGGTTTTTTTAAAAACCAATTGGTAAAATTTCTTTTTTTTGGAAATGTTTTTGGAGGTAAAATAGAAATTTCTAAAATACGAAAACTCTTGGACATCCCACTCTGTGAACTATTTTCCCCCATATCTATACTCTCTTACGGCTCTATTGTGACCTCTTCTTTGTCTTTATGCAACCTTCATTAACAAAGTGAATTATTTACACCCTCCTATCCCTTGGCACATTTGTGTGCCTCTCTATACATCTCCACTCTACCTCTTGTGAGACAACCAAGTAGGCTCCTTATTTTTATTAATAAGTAAAATAAATATAGGAAAGAAGGAGCTACATATTGAGGTATAGATTGAATATGCCCCATTATTCAAAAGAACCCAGCGTATCAGTGTCAGCCCTCAAGTTCTACAGAGTTACAAGCAAAACGGATTGAAACATATGGACTTGTGGATTGATGGGGGAATCTACCCAATTGATTCCTTAAACAATAGACCTACAACTTTCTCAGGAAACACAAATTTGCTAAAGTATGTGTGTGAGGGTGAAAATGGGTTGCTCGGTTACACTAGGCAGCTCAATGATCAAGCGTTCAAAGTATTTACAAATTTTCCAAGCAACCATTAAAAAATATCATGATGTGATCGCTGCACATCAACTTCATATACAACAGCTCATAGGACAAGTGGTACAACTGAAAGACACTATAATTCAACAAAACAATCAAATTATTTCAATGCAGACCACTATCCATGACATTGGTATCTCATATGAGGAGGAAAAGACACAATTGGACAACTTGAGAAAGATCAACAGTAAGCTAACACAGGAGCGCAAACGAAATAAGAAGCCAATCAATGAGTTAATTGTGAATAGCAGCCAATGGAAGCGACGTATCAAAGCATGTAAGGTAGCTCAGAAAGAGAATCTAGGTGAGGGTGAGGTTGGATCGTGTATTAGTAGATTGCTAAAGGAAAGTACAATGGAAAACGCTTTGAGCAATCCTAAGTTTAAGGCTGTGAAGAAAAAGGTGATTGAGTGCACATTAAAAGATGTGTCAAATGAGTTCTTAGCTGTGGATGCACAATCTATTTGTGACAGGGCCGGTATTAGCACAATGACTTACTCAAAGATATTCAAAGGTGTGAAGGCTGGGTTTGGTCGTGTGTTGAAGAGAAATAGAATCGTGCCTCTTCCTCAACCTTTGAAGTTAATAGAGGCCCGATGGCAACTTAATACAAAGGTTTTGGAGTTGATAGGAAATCCCATGTGTAACGTGTCCACTAGTATCATCCAGGACATGTCTTAGCAGTCCATCGGAAAGGATGTCTAGAAAACTCCGCCCGGCACTCCCATGGAATGTTACGGGTTTTGCGATCTAGGTCTTCCTGCGTCTGCCACGTAGCGGAAGTATCCTGGCCATTCCCACTTAGGATCGACCGGAATTAGGGTTTTCCTGATTGGTCATTAGCTAACAGCAACTAGCGTCAGATCCGAGCGAACTACTTTACGCAGAAATGCCAGGTCCGAAGCGGATTCACACTGCACTTGGTTCAAGGAGAATGGGAAACGAGAGGGATGAAAAGTTCAACTTCTCTGCCATAAGTCACAGTCCCATTCCGTTCCCCTAAAACAGCGTAAATCGGGTAAGACATAACTCTAGGTCATCGCTCTCGTTATTCATTTTGATGATGATGATCATCCCGCTGTTCTTCGAGATTTTTGAGAAAAGTTCTCGACTAACCGGGACCACCCAACCGTAGGACGGACCCATGGCCCATCCTCCGCACTTTCCTTGGTTTGTTTTAGTTATGTAATTATCTAACACATTAATTTGACATATAACAATCAGCTTCTTTAATTAATCCTGTTAAGCACTGGTTCCTTCACGTAATCTTATCACGTGACATAGAAAAACAATATCAAGCAAGTTCTTTTTTTACATTTCATCATTTTATCTTTGAAATACAAGGAGTTCCGCCCGTAGGCTTGTCCATAATCCGCCTGAAGGCTATCCAGTAATCCCCAGGGATCACTTTTTCCAAGCTTCCGCCCGTAAACTAGTATGCGGGCCTCGAGATCCAATCCCGAGTCACGTTAGCCTCTTGTGCAGCACCCGGAAGGTGAGGGATTTACGGCCAGAGCCCCCCTGGCACCCAAGCGTCCTCCTACTCCAAGTAGAGCTCAACGAAGAGACCTCTTGCGGCGGGTTTGGTCCACGTTCTCGGCGCGGTGAACAACCCCCTTGGTTAGGGTTAGGTAGGTAGTCGGGGGTAACTGAAACTGCCTCTTCCTTCAGGCCTTTGACCTGAAGTATAGGTACTCATTTAATTTGTAATTCATAATTCAAACAGAGACCTAAAATCTCTAGCAAGCAAAAACATTTCCATTAATCAACCGTGTTGTTTGGCAAACTGCTAAGGAAGTGTTCTTTCCTTTTTGAGTGTATCAGCACTCGTTCCCAAGGAGTCTTATAAATTGGCAAGATCCTTTACATTCCGGTGTAGGACGTACCTTATTAACCCAACTTGGTCAACTCTAAAGTTCCTTAGATATGCTAGTTTCCGGTTTACAACTTTCCTTAATTAGAAGGATATCCAAAAATACGTCCTTTTTGCAAGATAACTTGCATAGGGATCTGCCATCCTTGATGAGGGTTTTTTTTACCCTTTCTCCTTGTGAATCAATCACAAGACTAAATGTACTTGCTGCGCAAGTCCTGCGATGGAGTAATCCGTTTTAGATCCTTTAAGCTGACGTATGTCGGGCCTAGGGTTTCTTTTTAAGGATCTCGGGGACATCCCTAGTTCTTTATCTATACGAATTTGTTTGATCCTATAATAAGGAAAATAGTCAAGTGCTTAGGGTATGAATATTTCTATGTTTAGATGGGTTTGGATAATTTTTGGAAGGTAATATTAATCGTCTTGTCACAGTTTTGCTATCCTTGTGACAATTTACTTTTTAGTCAATACAGTTCAATTTAAACTTCCTTTTTCCCTTGTAGAGGAACTCATGCCAAATAACAAACATTTCCCTTGCTACGATGTGCAAATAGCAATGATAACTTCCTAGTAATTTGAGCAACAAAAGAAACCTTTCATGAATTTAATCATTTACAATGATTCGTTGTGAAAGGAATAAGACTAATGGTGCAAGATATAATTTCTATATCTTTAGGATTTAACTAAAATATACTACTATAGTAAATGGATAATCTGCTCGTAATTTATAATGCTTGATGCAATTCGAAGGAAACTAAGTTCTATACATTATCATTCAAAATAAGCTAAAATCCTTCATTATAAATAACTCGGACAAATATATCCTATCCCTAACAATTTCGCTTTTGCATGATTGACTTAAAACGGAATTAAAGCCGAGAAGAAAAACCTAGTTTTGGGGTGAGATATCCACATGGATACCGGGAGATGACCCTCCCGCAGCTACACCTTGGACTTTCTTAGGCGGCATCGTAGTTCGAATGTGAGATAGCCTTTTTCTCTTTCTTCTAGAATTCCACCGTCTCTTTGGAAAAAAAGTTTATGGGTGAGTGTGGTTTTGCAACCACAGGAACCCTTGGAGGACTTTGACTTGGGGTAAAGGAATAGAAGGCACTTATTCTCCTTCCTTGCCCTTCCTCTATTCCTTCTCTTTTCTAACTCTTTTACTCCTTTCTTACTCTTCTTTATCTTTTCCTCACCCTCTACTTCTTTCACACTACTCCCTTTTTTCCTTCACTCCTCCCTACTTCCCTTATATTTTACTTCACTTCCTTATCCTCTACTTTCCTTCCCTATCTTTTATCTTTTTTCCACTCTTCCTCCTTCACTCCTTCTTTTCACTCCCTCTACTTTCCCTCCCTATCTTTTATCTCATGGGCTACTTTTTCCTTACGGGATATCATCCGAGGCCATGATGATGATTTGGATTTTGAAGTTCAGGGGGGGGGGGGGGGGGAAATAATAATGGGGATATGGGGGATTAAGAAAAAGCTTAGGGGGTTGTGGAAATAAAAGAGTTATGAGGGGGTGAAAAGGGTTAAAAGGGTTATAAGGGGGTGAAAAGGGGCTTAGGGGAATAAAACACCGGGGGGGGGGAGGTTGGTTCCCAAAGCCAAGGAAGGGCTTAAGGGGGAAAGGGGGCTTAAGAGGCCCCTTAGAAGCTTCCCCTAGGAAGCTTCTAAGGCTTCTACGCCACGTGGGGGGGAAGAAAGGAAACGATGCCAATCGACTGCGTTCTGATGGTCGAAGGCGCAGTCGTGACGGCAGAGGGCATCGACGGCCTGGTATACAGCGGCAGCAACGGTAACTTTTCTCCCCCTTTCGGCTAGCGAGGCGGCACAGTGGTGGTCCTCTCCTCCTCACGACGATCTTTGCAATGCCGTCAGCCTCCTCTTTCTTCCTCACGACAGTTATTTTCCCACTCTCCTACATGGCCATACACAAAATCTCCACTCTCTCCTCAGCACGGCGATGGCAGCATCAGAGTCCTTCTTCTCTCTCCGTTCATCTCCTTCACAGCATGTGGACCGTCCTCCCTCAGCTTCGTCCCCCTCGATTTAAATAAGGGAGGGGAGGGGGATCCTCCCTCCCTACCTGTCGACTCCATGGCGAT
This sequence comes from Lygodium microphyllum, assembly GCF_053477565.2. Lineage (NCBI taxonomy): Eukaryota > Viridiplantae > Streptophyta > Polypodiopsida > Schizaeales > Lygodiaceae > Lygodium > Lygodium microphyllum. Next base: position 123,874,560 of record NC_141137.1, on the reverse strand, counting down.
CAGAGATGAGGAAGCTCCAGCAAGGAGCTTTGCTGGACATTCTATTTCCCTCTTCCCCCCTCCAGCACGACCGTCGGGGCTAGGGGGGATAAGGAAAAAAAAATTCCATTTATTCATTAAAAGAAAATGTTATATCACTTTCCCTAAGAGGTAGTTTTTGTGAACGTTACATTCTCTCCCCCTTAGAGGAATCGAGATGTCCTCATCTCGAGATAAACTGGGGATATTGATGGATGAGAGTGCCTTCATCTACCCAGGTGGCATCCTCTTCGGAATAATCTTTCCACTGGACGAGGCATTCTCTTAAGGTTCTAGATCTTAACTGTCTCTCCCTAACATCTAAGATCCTATCCGGCCTTAGTTCAAGGACTCCTTGACTAGGCATTACAATTTGTTGGTCATCAAGTACATGATTAGGGTTGGGTACATATTTTTTCAATAGGCTGATATGGAATACATTATGAACCTTTAGGTTCTCAGGGAGTTGCAATCTATAAGCATTGGGTCCTAGGCATTTGAGGATTTTGTACGGCCCACAATACCTTGGACTTAGCTTCTTGCATTCTCCTAGGGATAGAGAACTCTTTTTAGGGCATACACGAATGAAGACCATGTCTCCTTCTTCGAAGACTCTTTCTTGATGTTTCAAATCTGCATATGCCTTTTGTCTATCCTTGGCCGCTTGTATGTCTTGTCTTATTGACTTTATTTGATCATCCATGTCTTCCAACATCTGTCTTGACGCTTCAACTCTTAGGGTTGGATTAGAAAAGTTTAGGGGACTTCTACAATCATGACCATATAATGCTTGAAAAGGGGTCATCTGAATGCTCTACTGGTAAGAAGCATTGTAGGCAAATTCAACCAAAGGCAAGTATTGAATCCACCTCTTCGGCTCTCGACAGCAGTATGCCCTAAGCATATCTTTGATGATTTGATTTACTCGCTCTGTTTGGCCATCCGTTTGGGGATGGTAAGCGGTGCTAAAACAGAGTTGAGTCCCAATAGCTTCAAAGATAGCTCTCCAGAAGTGTGATGTGAAGAGAGAATCTCGATCACTAATGATTCTTCTAGGTAACCCATGTAGCTTGAATATCTCCTTGATAAACAATCTTGCAATGTCGGAGGCTTTATAGTTTGTCTTTACTGGAATCAGGTGTGCAACCTTGGTAAGCATGTCAACCACAACCATAATGGAATTGTATCCTCCTTGGACTTGGGGTAGGCCCACAACAAAATCCATACTGATGAATTCCCATTTCATTTGGGGAATGTCAAGCGGTTGCAGTTTCCCTGGCATCATGACATGTTCGGCTTTGATATGTTGGCAAGACAAACACTCAGTGACATACTTGAGAACGTCACCTTTAAGCCTCTCCCAATGATAGCTCTTCCTAACTACATTAAGAGTCTTAGCATAGCCAGGATGTCTTGCAAAAGGAGAATCATGAGCTTCCCATAATATCTTCTGCTTAAGTGACTGGCTTGCTAGTATACACAGCCTTGTTCTGTAGTAGACAAGTCCATTATCAATGGAAAATTCCTGATACTTAGCTTGCAACTTCTGATTCTGCTCCTTGGTAGATATTTTCTTTATCATTGTTTGGTAGGCCAAATCATGGCATGCTTCCTCTCTAGCTAGTTCAAGAATAGGGTTGTTTGGCATAGATACTTTTGTAGCCAGAGATCTGGCCGTTGATGGATTTTGCAAGATTAGGGAGTTTAGGAATGCCTTGCGACTGAGTGCATCGGCAACTACATTCTCCTTCCCTGGTCGGTACTTGATTTCAAAATCATATTCCTCCAATACTTCAATCCACTGACGTTGTCTCATGTTGAGCTCGTTCTGGGTAAAAATCCATTTGAGACTCTTATGATCGGTTACTAGAGTAAACTTGTTACCCAACAGGTAGTGTCTCCAAAGCTTTAGAGCATGGATGACAGCTAGTAATTCCAGATCATGCGTGGCATAATTCTTTTCATGACTCTTCAATTTCCTTGAAGAGTATGCTACTGGATGACCTTCCTGCATAAGTACACACCCCAAGGCCAGAATGCTAGCATCAGTTACTACCTCCAACTCCTTATTGAGGTCAGGAAGTTTTAGAATAGGTGCTGATACCAAACTTTGCTTCAATTTGTCGAAGCTATTTTGTTCGAAAGTTGATCATGTAATGGAAGTCTGCTTCTTTAGTAAGTCTGTAAGAGGTGCTGCAATCAAAGCATAGTTTTTGATGAAGACCCTATACCATCCTGTCAATCCAAGAAAGCTACGTATCTCTTTGACGGATACTGGTATTGGCCATTCAAGCACATCTCGGCTAGCTCTATTGATATTCCTTCTGATGATACTATGAATCCCAGATATTCAATCTGATTCTTGAAGAATGCACACCTTCATTTTTGCATACAGCTTATGAGACCTCATTGTCTCAAGGACAATTCGAAGTTGAGGTTCATGATCTTCTTCTTGTTTAGAATAGACTAAAGTGTCATCGAAGAAGACAAGCACGAAATCATCAAGATATGGTCTAAAGATATCTTGCATTAATCTATTGAAGGTGGCAGGTGCATTTGTAAGCCCGATGACATAACCAGGAACTCAAAGTGCCCATATCTTGTATTGAAGGCCGTCTTTGGAATATCTTCTTCCTTGATCCTTATCTGATAGTAACTTGACCTGAGATCAATCTTGGAGAAGATCTTTGCACCTTGAAGACGATCAAGAAGCTCATCTATTCTAGGAATAGGATACTTGTTCTTGACTGTTGATTGATTCAACCCTCGGTAATCAATACATAGTCGAAGCGTCCCATCTTTCTTTTTCTGGAATAGTACTGGAGCTCCCCACGGTGAGTTGCTAGGCCAGATGTAACCCTGATCTAACAGTTGCTTGAGTTGTTCCTTCAACTCAATTGCTTCCAATATGGACATTCTATAAGGTCTCTTTGCAATTGGTGCAGCTCCAGGTACTAGCCTAATCTCATGATCTACTTCTCTTTGAGGCGGAAGTTCAATCAATTCCTCAGGGAATACGTCAACGTATTCCTTTAGCCAAGAAGGTCCTTCATGAGATTCTTGCTTTTGATCTAACTTGTTGAGTTTGATCAGGTAAACGGGTAATCCTTTTCTGACTCCTTTTATGATCCGAGATACTTTGACTAATTGGATTCTTGGCACTCCTGCCTCACCTTGAGTTGTGACAAATTCCCTTTAAGATTTTCGAAAGGAAACTTGACCCTTTCCACAGTGGATGTGGGCATCGTTGGGCTTAAGCCAATCCATCCCGAGTAGACACTCATGGATACCTAAATTCATGACTCTGAATTTGACTGAAGTCTTCTTTCCTCCCAAAAAGAATTCCACCTTAGCAGTTTGCCTGGTATAAGTTACCTCACGACCGTTTGCCAACTCCAGAAGCAAGGTAGGTGCTTCTACTGTGGTTATTCCTAAACTTTTTACACATGCTGGTGAGATAAAGGAATGTGCACTGCCACAATCAATCAAGGTTTTGAAACCTTTACCTTGATAGTTCGATGGTGTCTGAATCACCGAGAACTGGCGATTTGGCCCTTTCTTGTGTAAAGTGGCATGGACTGTCGCTTTTTCGAATTCAGCTTCCATAGTCGAATCTTCCTCTTCTTCTTCTTCGCATCTTTGCCTATTGGAAATGCAAGCGATTCTTCCTCTTCCACGGGTAACGGTTCTTCCTCTTCCACGGGTAAAGGCGTTTGACGATGTCCTCCGCTGAGCTTGGGACATTGCCTCTTGAAGTGACCGGGTTCATTGCAGTGGAAACATCGGAGGTTTCGGCGATTACTTTGAGTAGGAACAAAGTTGTTGACGCTATTTGTCCTTGCTTTCTTCCTTTGTCCCTGATTATGACCTTGAACTCTCTTCATTTGAGGTCTCAATGCTCCTCTGTTCAGGTCACTATAGGACCAAGTTTTGTTACCCCTTGGTCTAGCTTGCACCTCCTGAATTATAGGTACCGCTTGAATGAGTGCATCCTGAAGATCTAATGGATGCATAGATTCGAGACGGGTATTTACGGGAGGATTTAAGCCTGCACAAAATTTGGACACCTGCTGCGTCATGTCCATCTGTGGCGCATACTTTAAAAGTGAGACGAATTTAGAGTAGTATGCGTCAAGAGTGAGTCCTAGCTGTTTTAGCTCGTAGAACTCATTCATTTTCTGCGTACGATATGCAGGTGGTAAATATCTTCCCTGCACGGCTTTCTTCAACTTCTCCCAGGTAACGAACCCCTCTGAAATCCCTTGATCCCTGCACCATTGCTTCCACCAAAGTCTGGCTTTGCCGGTGAGCTTTAACTTGGCGAGCATGGCCTGATTGGTAGGTGCAGTACCAGCTGCTTCAAAGTAATCCTCCATGGATTCAATCCAAATTTCAGCATCAGCCTGGACGAATCTGTCTCTCTCGTCAGACTCGGGTGGCTTTATCTGCTTGAGGAGGAACTTTTTCTCCTGGGTCACAGCAGTACCTGATGTAGGAGGTGAATTTGGAACCTGTACCTGGGGTTGTGCCTGGATAAAAGTTTTCTTAACGTTATTATATGATAATCGACGTTAGCTTATCTTTCATTTTTAGTTCAGCTATCTCGTAAACAATGTAGCTACTTAACTTTTTAACAACTCTTATGCACAGCCAGATATTGATAAAAAGAAGTCTTTATTTGTATTTACATGGGCATAGCCTTATACAACGTTTTGTGTGATGATAATCCAATTATTACATTCAGTTTGGGGAGAACAACGTTGTATTGCATTTGTCTACAGGAACTGTGTAATAGTAGGGTTTTGGGTCATGGATCTTTAGGAATCGATAATTCATTGGAAGTTCACGATACCCTTTCCGTTGGAATCCATACTTCTCATGGCGGCCCAACACTTTAATCCTGTCGGCTGGGATTACACGGGTTACTTCCTCATATACATATGAGTTCATTTCAACCCTCGGACCTTGAATATGTAAAGTCGAATTTACGTGAGCTTCCACAAAAATGAACAGCTTCACGACTTTCAAGTCTTCCAACCACTTGATCCTCTTTAGGTTGGTCTGTAGATAAGCAAACCGGTGGGCGGCTATATAGTAGATTCCTGAAGACCTCGTCTATCTTCGTTCTATGTATAAAGGTGAGGGATTATAAATCTGCTCCAGGATGTTCATCATCCCAATTCTTTGTCTATAAAGCGGAGAATGCATTGCAGTCATAAACATGACCCAAAATACCAAAAATTTGTTCCAGGCTTCATAATTCTGCAAGACAGCATTGAAGATGAGAAAATGTTTGGACAGCAACAATTTCTTTACTTCATTTTATTGAGATCTCATAAAAACAATTCCGTTGTTGGTCGGCTTTGATACCAACTGTAACGTGTCCACTAGTATCATCCAGGACATGTCTTAGCAGTCCATCGGAAAGGATGTCTAGAAAACTCCGCCGGCACTCCCATGGAATGTTACGGGTTTTGCGATCTAGGTCTTTCCGTGTCTGCCACGTAGCGGAAGTATCCTGGCCGTTCCCACTTAGGATCGACCGGAATTAGGGTTTTCCTGATTGGTCATTAGCTAATAGCAACTAGCATCAGATCCGAGCGAACTACTTTACGCAGAAATGCCAGGTCCGAAGCGGATTCACGCTGCACTTGGTTCAAGGAGAATGGGAAACGAGAGGGATGCAAAGATCAACCTCTCTGCCATAAGGCATAGTCCCATTCCGTTCCCCTAAAACAGCGTAAATCGGGTAAGACGTAACTCTAGGTCATTGCTCTCGTTATTCATTTTGATGATGATGATCATCCCACTGTTCTTCGAGATTTTTTAGAAAAGTTCCCGGCTAACCGGGACCACCCAACCGTAGGACGGACCCATGGCCCATCCTCCGCACTTTCCTCGGTTTGTTTTAGTTATGTAATTATCTAACACATTAATTTGACATATAACAATCAGCTTCTTTAATTAATCCTGTTAAGCACTGGTTCCTTCACGTAATCTTATCACGTGACATAGAAAAACAATATCAAGCAAGTTCTTTTTTTACATTTCATCATTTTTATCTTTGAAATACAAGGAGTTCCGCCCATAGGCTTGTCCATAATTCGCCCGAAGGCTATCCAGTAATCCCCAGGGATCACTATTCCAAGCTTCTGCCCGTAAACTAGTATGCGGCCCTCGAGATCCAATCCCGAGTCACGTTAGCCTCTTGTGCAGGACCCGAAAGGCGAGGGATTTACGGCCAGAGCCCCCCCTGGCACCCAAGCGTCCTCCTACTCCAAGTAGAGCTCAATGGAGAGACCTCTCGCGGCGGGTTCGGTCCACGTTCCCAGCGCGGTGAACAACCCCCTTGGTTAGGGTTAGGCAGGTAGTCGGGGGTAACTGAAACTGCCTCTTCCTTCAGGCCTTTAACCTGAAGTATATGTACTCATTTAATTTGTAATTCATAATTCAAACAGAGACCTAAAATCTCTAGCAAGCAAAAACATTTCCATTAATCAACCGTGTTGTTTGGCAAACTGCTAAGGAAGTGTTCTTTCCTTTTTGAGTGTATCAGCACTCATTCCCAAGGAGTCTTGTAAATTGGCAAGATCTTTTACATTTCGGTATAGGGCGTACCTTATTAACCCAACTTGGTCAATCCTAAAGTTCCTTAGATATGCTAGTTTCCGGTTTACAACTTTCCTTAATTAGAAGGATATCCAAAAATACGTCCTTTTTGCAAGATAACTTGCGTAGGGATCTGCGATCCTTGATGAGGGTTTTTTTTACCCTTTCTCCTTGTGAATCAATCACAAGACTAAATGTACTTGCTGCGCAAGTCCTGCGATGGAGTAATCCGTTTTAGATCCTTTAAGCTGACGTATGTCGGGCCTAGGGTTTCTTTTTAAGGATCTCGGGGACAGCCCTAGTTCTTTATCTGTACGAATTTGTTTGATCCTACAATAAGGAAAATAGTCAAGTGCTTAGGGTATGAATATTTCTATGTTTAGATTGGTTTGGATAATTTTTTGAAGGTAATATTAATCGTCTTGTCACAGTTTTGCTATCCTTGTGACAATTTACTTTTCAGTCAATACAGTTCAATTTAAACTTCCTTTTTCCCTTGCAGAGGAACTCATGCCAAATAACAAACATTTCCCTTGCTACGATGTGCAAATAGCAATGATAACTTCCTAGTAATTTGAGCAACGAAAGAAACCTTTCATGGATTTAATCATTTACAATGATTCGTTGTGAAAGGAATAAGACTAATGGTGCAAGATATAATTTCTATATCTTTAGGATTTAACTAAAATATACTACTATAGTAAATGGATAATCTGCTCGTAATTTATAATGCTTGATGCAATTCTAAGGAAACTAAGTTCTATACATTATCATTCAAAATAAGCTAAAATCCTTCATTATAAATAACTCGGACAAATATATCCTATCCCTAACAATTTCCCTTTTTCATGATTGACTTAAAACGGAATTAAAGCAGAGAAGAAAAACCTGGTTTTGGGTGAGATATCCACATGGATACCAGGAGATGATCCTCACGCAGCTACACCTTGGACTTTCTTAGGCGGCATCGTAGTTCAAATGTGAGATAGCCTTTTTCTCTTTCTTCTGGAATTCCACCGTCTCTTTGGAAAAAAAGTTTATGGGTGAGTGTGGTTTTGCAACCACAGGAACCCTTGGAGGACTTTGACTTGGGGTAAAGGAATAGAAGGCACTTATTCTCCTTCCTTGCCCTTCCTCTATTCCTTCTCTTTTCTAACTCTTTTACTCCTTTCTTACTCTTCTTTTTATTTTCCTCACCCTCTAGTTCTTTCACACTACTCCCTTTTTTCCTTCACTCCTCCCTACTTCCCTTCCTTATATTTTACTTCACTTCCTTATCCTCTACTTTCCTACCCTATCTTTTATCTTTTTCCCACTCTTCCTCCTTCACTCCTTCTTTTCACTCCCTCTACTTTCCCTCCCTATCTTTTATCTCATGGGCTACTTTTTCCTTACGGGATATCATCCGAGGCCATGATGATGATTTGGATTTTGAAGTTCAGGGGGGGGAAAAAAAAAATAATGGGGATATGGGGGATTTAGAAAAAGCTTAGGGGGTTGTGGAAATAAAAGAGTTATGAGGGGGTGAAAAGGGTTAAAAGGATTATAAGGGGGTGAAAAGGGGCTTAGGGGAATAAAACACGGGGGGGGGGGGGAGGGGGGGGTTGGGGTTGGTTCCCAAATCCAAGGAAGGTCTTAAGGGGGAAAGGGGGCTTAAGAGGCCCCTTAAGCTTCCCCCAGGAAGCTTCTAAGGCTTCTATGCCACGTGGGGGGGAAGAAAGGAAACGACACCAATCGACGGTGTTTTGATGGTCGGAGGCGCAGTCGTGACGGCAGAGGGCATCGACGGCCTGGTATACAATAGCAGCAATGGCAACTTTTCTCCCCCTTTCGGGCAGCGAGGCGGCACAGTGGTGGTCCTCTCCTCCTCACGACGATCTCTACAATGCCGTCAGCCTCCTCTTTCTTCCTCACGACAGTTATTTTCCCACTCTCCTACAGGGCCATACACAGAATCGCACTCTCTCCTCAGCACGGCGATGGCAGCACCAGAGTCCTTCTTCTCTCTCCGTTCGTCTTCTTCACAGCGTGTGGACCGTCCTCCCTCAGCTTCGTCCCCCTCGATTTAAATAGGGGAGGGGAGGGGGATCTCCCTCCCTACCTGTCGACTCCATGGCGATCAGAGATGAGGAAGCTCCAGCAAGGAGCTTTGCTGGACATTCTATTTCCCTCTCCCCCCCTCTAGCACGACCGTCGGGGCTAGGGGGGATAAGGAAAAAAAAGTTTCCATTTATTCATTAAAAGAAAATGTTATATCATTTTCCCTAAGAGGTAGTTTTCGTGAACGTTACACCATGCATGTTCAATATGTGTGGAAACACTAAAGGTTGGGACCAAAAATGCATATGAGGTGAAGTTCACCGAACTCAAGAATTACTATTTAGATTTTTACAGGGTGCAGGTAATGTACTACAATATGTCTATTGAGGAATGTAATGGTAAATTGAAATTTGTTATAAATTTCAATAAAAGTGAGGTCATCAAATGAGTAAAGCTTGAAAGAGTTAGTGTAACTTTGATGAATAGAGCTTTACAATTTGACAAGAACAACCTAGGAAACTTTAGTGTTCAATCCGAGCATTGTGTGTGCTTGCTCACTACATTTGAAGTTTCTAAGGAAACATTTGAGCTGATGCAGTTGTTCTTTACACACATTAACATTCCAAACATCATCAGTCATCGTCAAGATCATGGTGAGATGCTTTGGATTGAAGGGTATGGTCAATACTTGGTTGAATGGTATCTTGCAAGAGACTTGAAAACTTTAAAATGCATGTGTGGAATCTCCAATGGTGCAAATACAAAGAATCCATGCCTATATTTCTTCACAGAGAGAGTGGAAGGAAGGGATGAAAAAAAGAACTGGCAAAGGGTGACAAGTACTCCACTGACACACAATAGAGAAGATCCCACTTGGAAGCCCATCTTCAACATTCCATTGGATCATATTCACATTTGTTCATTGCATGCTTTTGTTAGAATCATGGAGAAACTTGTATATGAATACATTTTCTTTTCTTATAGGATGCAATTAGAAAAAGAAGCCATTGCAATGTGTAGGAATGTGGAGTAAGTGCTATCAAAAATTAGGCTATACAAGCATCAAGTATAACGATTGAAAAAGATAAGAAGAGGTCAAGAAAATATGGTAACTTTCCAAAAAAACCTTGCTTTGGAGGAGCAAAGGCTAGGAAGTTTCTTTCAGTACCCATCAATGAGGAAGGGAATGTCATGGTTCATAGGCCAGCCCAGGACTATGATGGGTGGAAAAAGTTGCATTTTGTAGTTCCTGATCAAAGTAACGGAGGAAAAACAAGGTTGTCCAAAGCTAAGGTTTGAATTAGTCTTAACAAATTGGCTCCCTTACTTCACAAGATGGTGTTTAACAATGAAGATAAGCAAGAATTTGTCGATGTTCTGCATAGCATCTATGAAAACATGGTGGAAGCATGAGGCAAAAGCTCTATCACACATTACATGGTGCGTACTAAGTCAATATTTTAAAATTGTATGAATTGTATAAATTATTGAGCATAGTTTTACGCATGTGTGATATGTGTCTTTGTAGCATATCCTTGAGGCACATGGGCCATACTTTGTAGAAAAGGGACCCATTGGAGTTTGGTCTACACAAGGGATGGAAAATTCACGTTGGATAGCGTGTGGTGCATACCAAAGAAAAACCAATCATGGTGGAGGGGAAAATGGTAGCAATCCAATGATCTAATTGCAATCTTCATGATATAGGATTATAGTAGTAGCAGATAAAGCTAAACTCTCACAAAAGTGAGCAAATGAAAGTGTTGATGAATCGCTACTACAGACATGATGGAATCACGTCATGTCACTAAAAGAGTGCATTATGAAGCCTCAAGTTCCAAAGAAAACCATACCAAGCGGCTAGAAATAAGGCTTCAAGAAGGCAGCAAATGGGTTCTAAGAGAGCTAAGATAGTAAGATGAACAATGTGTTCAATGTGAATACAATTCATTGTTTAAGAGAGAAAGAGAGAGTGTGCATCTATGTGAACGAGTCTTATAGTTTAGGATTATATAAAAGATAGTTCAATTTCTATATTATTCATTGATTTCTCACATCTCTTATGCAAGAAATATGGCTAGGCCTAAGGCAGTTGCAAATAAGCTTCCGCTTAGAGTCCCATATCATGTTCAGCCCCTTGGAGCATCTACTAGCTCAAATGCACCCCCTCCTCAACCTAACCCAGCTTCCTCAAGCCACCCTCACAAGGGTCCTCCTCAGCACCTCCACAAGAAATGCAAGTGGAAGCCACATAGAGTGGTGCCCTGAGAGAAATCAAGAGGTATGAACACTCTTTTGGTCTCATCATTCCGAAGGCAAGCTTCTCAAGACTTGTTCATGAGATCATGCAAGACCTCTTCTGCACAGAAAGAAAGAGGTGATTTTGGGCACAAGGTTAGGATAGACCTAATCGCTTCACAAAAGAATGTCTTCATGCTCTACAGTGTGCTCCAACTTGTAAGAAATTTTCAAGCAGTGAATGATGCATTTGTTCCAATGGAATAAACATAGTTTGTAATGTTATCCTTTTTGGCATAGAATTCTCTTTGTGCATTGGACATAATATGAATATGTCCCAGTGCAAAACTGTAATACATGCCCTTAAAATATGAATTAATTTTTTACTCTTGTCCTTCACTCTCAACTTTAACTATGCATCTTTGTTGTATTTTTAACTCTTACTTACAATTTTTACTAGCACTGTCAATTTCAATAAGAAAAACATGCAAAAATTTGCCACTTCTTATTGCAGACTTTACTCTTGATGGCTCTGTATAGCCTATGTATGTAATGTGCCCACCTATTGGTTGTCCAAGCACGTTTTAGCGGTCCATCGAGAAACAAATCTAGGCATCACCTCCTGACACTCCCATGGAATATTCCAAGGTTTGTCGCCTAGGATTTCCTGATCCCGCCTCGCGACGAAACATTTGCAGCCAAACCCACTAGGATCGACCTGAAATCTGGGTTTCTAGGGATCAAGGTCTCGTAACAGCATTCTAGTATCGAGTTTTAGACATTCTACTTTATGTAGAGATACCCAATCCGAAACAAATCCATACCGCACTTGGTTCAAAGAGAATGGGAAATGAGAGGGATGCACCGCTCAACCTTTTTGTCATAGGGTATAGTCCCATTCTGGTCCCCTAAAACGGCATGAATTAGGTTCTATCCTAACAATACCTAAAGACCTTGTGAGAAGCCTCCTATTTTTCTGGGACCACCCTGTTGTAGGATGGACCCATAGGAACTTCTGCCCACTCGCTTCCCTTGATAGCTTTAGTTTTCTAATTAGGTCCTACCACAAATATGTGTGACATTTAAAATCAGCTTCCTTAATTAGGCCTTTTAGGGAGCAGGGTTTGTTCGCGTAATTTATGGCACAAATACGAATACATAGTAAGCAATCCTTTGACAAACAAGTTCAAACAAATTCCTTAAGTTATCTTCACGTTAATCTTTGTCTCTTGCCCATACGGGAGAAATTATGTATCCCTTTTGTCCAACAAAAGTACCTGGTCCAAACACATGGCACCATAATTTCCATCCATATCTAGAATAGGATCTTCCAACGCCCTAGACGTTGGAAGATCCACAACTCCGTTCCAGAATAGGCAAGGGGTGCCTAGAGCTCCACTAACCCTAAGCGACCTAGGACTGAGACACAACTTCTGTGGTTGGCCTTTTTACCACTTGACCCAAAGATCCACAACTCCGTTCCAGACTAGGCAGGGGGTGTCCAAAGCTCCACTAACCCTAAGCAACCTAGGAGTGAGACACAACTTCCATGGTTGACCTTTTCACCACTCGACCTTTGGACCGTGAATCGAGCTATGCCCTCTCGGGTTGAAACACGGCTGAACTTGAAGATGAAGAGGAGATGATCCACCCACACAAAATATCTTTCCTAAATTAATCCAATTAAGAATCAAGCACAATCAAGACAATCATCCTGGTATCATCTTCCAAGAAAACATTCATTTATTTTCCATGGTAACTTGTCATCACAAACCCCTGCCATGCATTTACCATCAAGCATAAGCACTTCAAATAATCATCCAAATCACATCCCAACAAATAGTTTAATGAAAAAAGCATTTAAGACAATGCTAGATCAATCAACAAAACAATTATATCCTTTTCTAACATTGTAGGAATAGTCGTGATAATCTTCCATCTCATATTCTCTCTCCCCCTTGGGATCAAGAGTGGTTCCATGTAAAATTTACTTAACACACCCTTCTTTCAACTAAGGCATATGTTAAGGTTTCAAACATTGTACAAGACATAAGTTCTATTAATCAGTTACATTGATAGATAACCCAACCTTATTTCCAACAAGTACAAAAACATTGGTCTTTCCTTTGACTTAGGGTTTCCTAATCCTTGAGCTCTTCGATTGCCCTAAGGTTGTTGTTGCATCTAGCCCAACCCCGAATAGGATTGATAAACATAGTCACTATCGGTAGATCTCAAGGCATCGTAGTTTTAATCCTAATGATTGTTTTTTGTACTAGCTATGCACAACTTTGAGATCCCAATAAACGAATAGTTTGTGATATTAGCAAGACTTTAATGCAGGATTAATTTATGTACCATCGATGTATGTTTCATATAATCTTTTCTATGCATGCACCGTCTATGTGCATAACCCTTAAGTATCCTTATATGCTCTTTATGTTTCATATAATCTTTTCTATGCATGCACCGTCTATGTGCATAACCCTTCAGTATCCTTATATGCTCTTTATGCTGCATATGATTTTGTTGCATAGCACTGGGATGAAATTATTGTATTCAGATATAAGGGTTTGTGCGAACCTCAATGCGTCATATGAGTAAATCTATGCACGATCATCTATGGTTACGGAAAGAATTTCCTAAAATCCCCTACGAGTTCATTAATTATTGAAAAATAATTTCAGGTTACTTATTTAAAATGAACTCATGCACATGCCAAGGTGATATAACATGTCTTAATGAATAGTGAAGTTGGCAATTAATACCTGGATATTTAGATATGAATTATCCATACTCGACATTGTATTCGTATTCACAGAAATGCCCTGGCTGGTGACTCCGTTGTTTGATGCAGGATTACGGTTGGTGCATGTCTCCCTCCATTTGGGGGCCATACTTTCAGCTTATAAATCTCTCTCTCTCTCTCTCTCTCTCTCTCTCTCTCTCTCTCTCTCTCTCTCTCTCTCTCTCTCTCTCTCTCTCTCGGCGAGGTAGTATGCCGAAGTGATTCTTCTCTATCACGAAGGGGGTTTAACCTGTGGAAAAAGGGAAAAAGTTGTGGGGAAGAGATAGAGTGTGTGGTCACCCTCTAAGGAGGGGAAGGGAGGAATCTCCCAAAACCTTCTCTCTCTCTCTCTCTCTCTCTCTCTCTCTCTCTCTCTCTCTCCCTTCTTCTTCTTCTTCTTCTTCTTCTTCTTCTTCTTCTTCTTCTTCTTCTTCTTCTTCTCCTCTCTCTCTTTCATGCATCGTCTTGGCCTCTTCATTTATTGCGATTGGGGGGAAGGGGGGAACATGGAAGAGGTGGAGTGGTGCAGGGAGTCTGCTACAATGGACTGGTTGAGATGCCATGGAGGGGTGGCAGGCCCGTGGCCTCTCCCTCATCAACATTGTCATCATCCTCATCATCATATTCTTTATCGGCTTCCTCCCCCATGGCCTCCACATCATCACGCTATCTCCCCTACCACCATCATCCATATCGTCACTTCCTTCTCCCCCCCTCGCCACCTATCGCTGACGACCGCCCGGGGGGGGGGGGGGGGGGGAGGGGAGATAAAATAATTTGAGATAACTTTGATTTTTTTTGGGGGGGTTCCTATGCCTCGCGAGACAGTGGAATATTACAATGTGGTGCAAATTTTCTAAGGGCCAGTATTCACGATGTTTATTTCTCAATTATCGATCCATCCATAATTTTGGTATGGGATAATTTTTAAAATACAAAAATGTATATTAGAATGCAACAAAACTTCACATGCAGACTCGTTAGGTGGCCAAGAGTCCAAAAAAATTTGGGAAAAAAAAAACCTGCAGACCCTTGGTCCGAAGTTTGGCGTCTAGAACAAAAAAGTTGATTCAAACACCAGACTTGGGTCTACATGCATTTTTTTTTCCAAAAAAAAAGGGTCTCTTGGCCACTTAATGAGTGCACTGTGAAGTTTTTTCGCATTCTGATAAAATGTCATGGATTTACAATCACATGATGGATACTGTATATGAAGCTACATTAACCCAGTTTTGGAGCTTAAATGGGTTAAATGTTCGTTCTTCTTCTCATTTTCACATCTTGCTTTCGTTGCTTCCTCCATTCTCACACCCCCAACCTCTGTCTCTTCTCCATCTTGCCCTCCTTAAGCTTGCATACGGCACGCATCAAGCAAGCATGTTGTCGTTTCGGCCCGGGCAAGGCCTCATGCCAAGGCCCGCCACCTGGAGCACAAGGTGGAGCCTTCTCTGGTGCAAGAGCAACATATGCTCCCCACCTCCGAGCTAGCTCTTCGCTAGTCTTTTGTATCCCAGCGCCAGCCATCTGGTCGCGCAGATTCTTAATCTGAGTGATGAATGCTTCAACCGTCTCTCCTTCAGCAAACTTCTCCGCTGCTAGTTGATTCTCCAAGTTTTGAATCCTTGTTTGGTTTCGTGTTTCATACTGACTCCTTAGCACATTCCAAGCCTCTGACGCTTTGGTTGTATGCTGAATCAAAGTCAAAACACTGTCAGAACAGCTTGTAACTAAGGCACACAATGCATCTGCATTCCTTCGTTTCCAAGCTCGTAGAAGATCTGCATTCGGAGGAATCATCACACTAGGATTTGATGGGTCGGGGGTAGGCTATGGTTCTGCGTTAGTCCCCAGCACAGTCTCCAGAAGCTCATAAGAATCAAGGATAGTTGTAATTTTGAACTTCCACAAGGTGTAGTTTGTACCATCTAACTTGCCTTCGCTGAAGGTTGGTGGACGAATCCTCAGTGTTTGAATAGCCGGTACAGCAACACCACCTCCTGCACCGCTTCCGGAAGTCGACATAGTTTCTCTTTTCTGTTAAAGCCTTTGCCTCTTGTACGCTCTCCGATCTCTAGAGCCCCCTGGGCTCTGATACCATGTAAAATATTACATGGCGCAGCGAACAGAATCTGAGAAAGAGATAGAGAGTACACAACAGATAAGAGGAGAATCACTAAATTTTTTAACTCTAAACAATTGATACAAAGATGGCTCTGTCCACCCGTGCGCTTCCACTATGTGAAGCTTAGATGGCGATCTAGACAGAAGATAGGTGAAGAGCTTAAGGCTAGCTGGAACAACAACTCTGACTGGGTGAAAGATGAGTGAGAGATGGCTGCGAAGAGGTTTAGCTTTTATAGCCCGTGAAGGTCGTTAGGTCGGCCTGCTGACCGACCTACCATATGAGCCTCCACTAGTCGGCCAGGGAATATTCCAGGGAATATTCCCTTTACCATCGGGACCCCACAATAGGGGCCCCTTTTAACTCCCTTACACCGCAACTCGATGCAATGCGCCTCGAGTTGCTACCAGCTTAACCACTCCATCTAACCCAAAGATTAGACCCACAATAGTCACCTTTTTGCCATCCGGTCACATAGACCTCATCTAATATACAAGTCAGGACTCAACCAATGTCCGGGCTCACATTTGGCTTCTCCTCATAATGGGGGCCTTACAACTTTGAGCACCATGGATCATTGGTAGCACCTAATGAGGGTGGGGCATTGATCATATCTAACACCATCTAACTTGCACTTAACCTTGTACACCCATTTGCAGCCAATGGGGACTTTGCCTTCAGGCAACTCAACTGATTCCCATGTCTCATTTTCAGCCAAGGCTGCATACTCCTCATCCATGGTAGCACACCAGTTATCATCTATAACTGCATCGTCAAACTTTGTAGGTTCTTTGTAACTTGTCACACTAGCCATATATGCATAATGGAAGGCTGAATAACCAGTGTGTGCAAACGTGTCAACTTGTTTTCTGACTCTCTCAGATCTTCGTAACTGTGGCTCACTCTAAGCTTGCCTCTCATGAGGCAGTACATAATGACTACCTTGCTCCAGGCATCATAATAGATGGAATTTCCAACTCACTATCCAAACTATCACTGTTGGATGACTCATATCGTATTGTAAGTGGACCACTGGCATCCTCAAGCATATTTTCTTTTCCCTTATCCACTTAATGTAGGTGACCCATCACCTGTAGGACCACTCATAGATGTATTCATTGTAGGTGTATTTTCAGCATTACTAGTGTTGGGTGATCCATCAATAGCCACTGTAAAAATATTACCATACCATAATGCCAATTCATCAAAAACAACATCTCTGCTAATCAATGTCTCATGTGTAGATGGTACATAACACTTGTAAGCTTTCCAGTCTTGTGCATAACCAAGGAACACACTCTTGACAGCTTTAGGATCAAATTACTTTCTCTTTTCATCAGGAACATGCACATATGCAATGCTGCCAAATACCTTCAAGTGTGAAATGGCAAGCTTGTGACCATACAACCTGTCATATGGAGTTACATCATAAATCCCTGTTGTAGGGGTTCTATTCAACAGATAGACATCAATCACTACTACTTCAGCCCAATAACCATTTGGCAAACTCTTCTCAGTCAACATAGCTATTGCCAATTCCATCAGTACTCTATTTTTCCTTTCTGCTATACCATTTTGTTACGGTGTATAGCTACAAGTTAACTATCTTCTAATCTCATATTTAGCAAGGTACCTCTCAAAGTAATCAGAGACATATTCTCACCTCCATCTGATCTAAGACATGAGATTTTACAGCTCAACTCATATTCAGCATGCTTCTTGAAGTCCTTGAATGTATCAAACACATCATCCTTATGTTTCAGTATGTAAAGCCAAGTGTACCTCTGAAATAATCAATGAAGGATATATAGTAACGAGCACCACCAAACGAAGCATTATGAGACGGACCCCATACATTTGAATGTACCAACTGGGTCATGATCTATTTCATACATGTCTCATAAATGAAAACCATGCTTGCTTTCCAAACTAGCATGCATCACATACATGTCCAAAGTTATGATACTTGAACTTAGGCAGTACAAGTACAATCTCCTTCTACTGCATAGATTTCAGCTTTTGTACATTCACATGGCCAATCCGCATATGCCATATCTCAACATCCCATATAGCACCACCATCATGTGCAAACATGGTTGCTTTCAATTTTGGAATTGACGCATCAAGAGTAAACATTTTTCCATCTCTTTGGCCTCTAGCAATCAATTTGTAGCCATTACCATATTCTTCAACAAAGCATCCATCTCTATTAAATCTCACTTGCAGATTCTGTTCTACCATCTGTCCAATTGACAAAAGATTATTGGTTATTGTAGGTACATGTAGTATATCATGTAGGCTCTTTTTCTTGCCATTAGGCATCAACAAAGGTACAGCTCCTTTATGTTGAATAGTATGCTAGGTGTCATCTCCCAATACAAGCATGTCCATGCAAACCTGCAACCATCTCATCAAACCATTCTCCATAGGGTGTCATATGATTTGAAGCCCCTGAATCAATGTACCATCTCTCATATCTGTTCTATCTAGATGCATTCTTAGACACATGCTACATGGCAAACAACCTATCACCCTGATCATCAGGAACTCTGCTAGATGAATCATAATTTCCATGATGTCTATCCTTGGCTTTCATGTCAACCTCTGCTTCTTATGACAATCTTTGGCTATATGCCCATATCTACGCAATAATGGCAGTCCTTGTCCCTATTGGACTGATCATTTGATTGCCAGGATCCTCCTCTCCCTATAGGGAATCTCCCCCTACCTCAAAAACTGCCAGAACCATGCTGGCTCGGTGTATTCGTGCCATGCCAGACATTCTGTTGTTGTTTTCCATAAGTGTTTCGAGTGTCTCCTTGACCTCGAAAAGAGCCACGGCCTCTACCGCCTCTGCCACGTTGGCTAGAGTAAAGAACAATGTCTCTGCTTTGAGACATACTAGAACCTATATTTAGCCCAATCTTAACTTCCTCGTGCAGCAACAAAGCAATCAGCTCATCTCTCACAGAAGTAGATGTATCAAATGCTTTATACTATTTTCCAAGTCCATTCAATGTTAATGAAATCATATCATCCTCAGACAATAAAGATGCAATAGTGGCAAGCTGGTCCGCTATGTTCTTGATCTCTGTAGTGTAGGCCTGAATGCTTCTACCATTCCTAGACATGTTATTGAACTATTGCTTCAGCTGAATCTTTCTTGCATGTGTTACATTTTCATAATTCTTCATGAGTATGTCCCATGCATCCTTTGAGAAACTACATCCAGTAATCTGTATAACCATAGCATCTAATATACATAAGGAAAACCAATGTAACACCTTGCATGCTCTCTCAGTCCATAGCTTATAAGCCCTTTTCTAATCATTTATCGGATTCCTTTCAGGCTCAGTCTCATCACCTATACATAAGTCCCAATAACCTCTGCCAACCAAAAAATTATTCATACGGAACTTACATAAAGCAATTTTTTTGTTGTCCATCTTTTCTCTCACAATTTGAGTGACATTGTTAGTGCCTTGAGTATTTGCCATAGTTGCAACTTAGGTATTCAATGATGTATATAACCTGTAAGTATCTAACTCCTTTTCCTACAGTTCAGGACTAGTTTCATGCTATTTAGGATAGTTTCCTACAATTCATGATAGTTTCCTGCAGATCAGGATAGTTTTCCTGCAATTCAAGACAGTTTTCTGCAGATCAAGACAGTTTTCCTACAGTATTCAGGACCAGTTTTCCTAGAACATGCTTGTTGTAAACGGTATTTTAGCAGTGAAAAAATAGTCAACTAAGCCTAAATCAAGCTCAAATCTTTTCAAAACATTATATGGTAGTGGCAAAACATCCCAGCAACAAATTATGTCCATATAAGCATCAATGTTTGTACTATAGGCAAGTAGCAGTACCAAATACAGCCAGTCCACTACTATAACCATTAGTATTTTCTCTATTAAAACAAGAGTATTCAAAACTCAAAACAGCCCCAAAACATCTCATTCAGTTGTCATTTTATGCGGGAGTTGATACATGTCCAACCCGGTCAAAATATATTGCATGTATGTCAAGTGAAGATGATATGTACCCTTCCTGCAAATAATAACCAATCAATACCCCAATATAACCAGCAACAAATCAGTCCAAACTTTGTACTTTCAACAGTCACAGTATCTCAAAAAGCATCTACCACTCAAATGGTATGATCCAAGCATTTGTCAGTAGCAAATAAGCATCACATATACTTCAACCGTGTAGGTATATTGTTTCCAAATTCAGGACAACAACCAGTTCATTGTTTCCAACCTACAAATAAGCTCCAAAACTGAGCATTTAACACTCCAATATCATGCTCAAATTCATGATAATAAGGGCATATACATTGTTAGTATGAAAGCCACCAATGCCATGGAACCACTTGCTGTTTACAACACTAAACAACCAGTCTACACAAGTCTATGCTGAATATCTCAAAATCTGTAGGAATTTGAAAAAAGTTTCTTATGCAAAGTTGTAGACCATGTTGAAACGGTCAGGAACCATGGGCCGTTTCTCCAAAAACCATTTCTCTGGCAAGATATAGCTTTTACAAAAAAACGGGCTGGAGGCACAGTCTCCTTTGATGACATTTTCTTTATATCTGATATCTTGATGTCAAATGGCCACTTCCAAGCCTTCAGGTTTCAGGTATTCAAGCTCTAATACCATGTTGGAAGAGAGGGAGAGAGACAGAGTGGAGGAGAAGATGAACCTCAGCTCATAGTTGTTCTTCTTCCATTATTCTTCCATCATACTCACTGAAAGAGACTTACACACATAGGTATGACTAACCAAGACTAAACTGTGATTGAGTCACTAACTACACCGACTTATTGAATGTCACACACGTGTACAGCTGTATCCAGCTAATGTTGTCACACACATAAAAATAGACTAACTGAAGAGTAATAGAAGCTTGATATTCTAACAACAACCACCACAGAAGAAGAGGAGATGGAAACTAGGCACTGTCGCCCTTCGGGAGATAAGGAGAATCCAGCACAGCTACGAGCTTCTCATTCCAAAAATATCTTTTTATAAGGTTGTTCAGGAATCAATGCACGACTTGGAGCTGAAAGGGCTAGGAAGATTTTGGGCACGAGTGTGCGATGACCCACTAGTAGGAAAGTGGACTATTGCAACTATGGAGGCCCTGCAAATGGTTGCAAAAGGATTTCTCATCGACTTGTTCAATGATACACAACTAGCAACCATCCATGCAAAGCACATCACAATCACAAATAATGACATGAACTTTACATTGGCTTTGACACAGCAAGGGGACTCCTCCATAGGTTATGAGATTTATGACGCAAGGTTTTGTAATAAGTGTTATTGCACTATAGCATCTTGGAAGGCCAAAATATTTTGTATACTCTGTCACATTTGAATATATATATATATATATATATATATATATAAAATATCTCATGCAATGTGTAATGAATTTAAATAATTGAGTAAAGTTATTTTGTTTCGTTTCTTGTAACGCATGACTCTTAATTTTTGTTTAAGGTATCCACGCATCGAAAGTAATAATACGTATGGATACGAGTTGCCTTATCACCTATGCACAATCGCAAGTGCAGTACTATGCGTTGACATAATTAAATTGGATTATGTTAACATATGCGAATGCATCATTCACGTACCACACATTATTGTCACACTTACATAAACCATGTATTTATTCAATAAATATTTATTTATAAGAATAAAGTAAATATATATTATATTCATTAAGAAAAATACATGCGATGGCTTATAGTGATGGTAGATACAAAAAGCCGATAGCCAACAAGAACTCTCATTCATTCCTTAGCTTTTTCATGTGTGGAGAGGAGGGGCCAGCTTCGACGAAAATAGAAGTTCCTTCTTTACTTCAAAAATGGCACGCTGCCCCTTTAGCTCTTTCTCCAAGAGAAGCGGATCTGACACTTTAGCAAGGTCACCTAATGTAGCAAGCACACAGATTGCTCCACCACACATTTGGTCAAACAAGTAAAGAAGCTTTGACCGCTTGACCAGCACCACCTTCTCCAAGCCAAATGTCACAGATATTTCTAAAAAAGGTCCAAACTTGGTCAACAAAGCCTTAATTTTCATGATTGTTTCCCTGCCCTCATGGTGAAAACTTCTTATGGAAGACCACCAAGTTTGCAACAAGGTTGCCAATGTACTCCTTCAGAGCTAAATCCTTTTGTTGATCCACATGCTGAGCTTCTCCTTGCCTCGATGTAAACTCATCTATATACACTATGGTCCTGAATGACAAAGTCAAATCAAACAATATAATTAGCAACTAACCTAGAGCTATCAGAAAGCAATGAAACTTGATTGTAGGGTGCATTGGGTCCCCAAGAGTCCATTGGTGAAATCTTGGCCAAAAATGATTCTTGCAGCTGCCCTATCCAAAGTCTGGTGTCTAGGGTCACTTTCTTGTCATCTTGGCCAAAAATGATGCCTGCACGTTGGTGGCTAGCAAAGACACTCTTGTGGATCCACTCATCAAAGTGTGCGCAAGCATCCATCATAGTAGGTAGGAGGGATGTGGTGAATGTAAAGAGATGAAGAGAGAAAGTGTGAAATGAGTCAATGAAACAATAACTAAACTAGTTCTACCTTAAAAACATTAAGTTTTAAACCATTAAGGACTATTCACATATGATATTTAGTTATGGCTTTACTTAACATCTTTGTAAAGTTCACATGCACATGTAAATGTGTCGATGTGAAAAGTGTATAGCAAATGTATGATTTTGCATAAATATCATAATTTTTAAATATTACAAGTTTACAAGTGACAATATTCCATTGGCCAAAAAAATCTAAAAATTCACAAGTGTTGGATATTACAACTTGTGGTGTTGGGTGTTTTAGGGAGACTCTACAATTTTTAAAATATGTGGAGTCACACACTTTCCACTTATAATAATATCCTCAGCTTGGCTTTGAATCTTCCTACCATCTAGTTTAAAATAGAAGCTAACAAGTGGATTCTGCATTAACATTGTAATTTCCTAGCGCATTATACTCAAGGGCCAATCATCCTCCATTTGCAACACTTGGCGCTTGCATCCCTCACAAATGACAGTAGCATCTACAATTGCACTTCCACGTGTTTCTTAATCAAGACACAACCATTCACCCTTGAGCATCCTCCATCTATGATACTTGAACACTAGGCATAAAGTCTGTCATGCGATAAAGTACCTGTAATTGGAAAGGAAAGTTAGCTGATCCATCCCAAAGTAAGATAATAGTCAACTAAGAGAGAAAAAATTAACCTAAAATCCATGTCTCTTATTGTGACTCGACACTCCACTGTGTCAAGACTATAAGTCATATTTATGTCCAAGTTTTGCCTAGAATCCTTGTTACATAATCCTCTAATGCACTTTTTATGACATACGTCCTTTTAGTACGTCTCAAACCCTTACATTCCTTGAACATATGTGCAAAAATTGTAATTGGTATGAACCAGCTTAGATGTACATTCTTTGAGCCAGTGCTTGGCTTCATAGAGTTCAATATGTCTGTTGAAATTTTTGTGCTACACATGTGCGAAATGTCACTACTACACAATGGCCATTCTATGCTATTGAGATTTGGTATGTGCATAGACTTAAGGGCTCCATATTCTCAACCCCCCTTGGGCAATGTGTACTTGGAGTCATAGAAAAAAACAAGGTCCTCTATGAGCTGCTTAGTTGTACGTCCCTCAAAGATCAATCTACCAATTTCAAGGTGGTAACACTTGAAAGAACCTATGAAACTCTTGACATTTTTCCACTCACAGCAAT
The DNA here is from genome assembly GCF_053477565.2 of Lygodium microphyllum. Taxonomy (NCBI): domain Eukaryota; kingdom Viridiplantae; phylum Streptophyta; class Polypodiopsida; order Schizaeales; family Lygodiaceae; genus Lygodium; species Lygodium microphyllum. Next base: position 123,850,946 of record NC_141137.1, on the reverse strand, counting down.
TCGAAGGGTATACTTCTATAAATACAAGACAAGTGGGTATATAGATATCATGAAATTTCTCATTCCCAATGAGTTGCAAATACTTATTGTTTGCAATGTTTCATTGAAAGGGCACAATGGGCACAATATGTTTTTGTTTTTGCATGAATACATGTTATACCAATGCCTCTGTTATTATAAGGTGAGAATCAACATTCCTTTGTTTGAGAGCTAAAATTTTACCCTTCCAATGCTTTGATACATCTGTAATTGCAGATGCTTTCACCTTGAAAGCTTCCTTCATACTTGGATGCATATGTACCCAAGACAAGCAATGATAAGTATCAGTGATCCAATTTCTTTCTTCATCTTTTCTATTATGTACTTCTATAATGAAAATGCTTGTTCTTCTCTTAGGCATTATAACCTAGGCATTAGATGTAAAGAAGTATATATTTACCCCTAAACAATAAGCATTTTAAGTTTGTTTAGTAATCACCAATATTCCATACAAATTAACATGGTATTAAGAGATTTTTACACTTTTGTAAATAGACACAAACATCAATATCGAAACATATGTGGATATTTACATCAACACAAATTATAGATTCAATTTCAAGGCATCACATTAATCATGTCATTTACATGAAATATAATGGAAAGAATAGCACAAGAACACTTGGAGAATTTTTTCAAAATCATTATAATGAATAGAAGTCTGATTTGACTCAATACATTGTATAAAATGTGGGTATTATAGAGGAGTTTTTACAATGATAGGAGCCACATGGCATACAAATCTTAATAGGCACATTGGATTGACACCTAAGATATTCTATGACTCAACACATTGTGCGTTATATGGATGATATGATACAAGAGTTTCATGGATCATTGCGAATTGGCATGGAGATCCGAATGGACACACAAGACAAATAAAGCAAAGGATTTTTGAACCATTGACTTCCAACAGATACATATCATCTAGCACAAAGGAATCACTCATCACACCAAAATAATCAATTGAGAATTATGTGCTTCACCTAAACCTTGTACAATATCTACATGTACAAAAAATACCTACATGAATCTGTTTTAACAAAAATACCCGAATTAATCCCTTTTAACAAAAAACATATAGATAACTACATGAATAGAAGCAACACAAAATAGGACCAATTTACCAATAAGCTAATCTATTGAAGATAAGATTGAATCATTGATGTGATCAAAACCCATTGCAAATGATGGACAAAAGAAAACATCAATCCTATCAAACATAAAAGTCACTAATCAAATGAATAAATTTTGGCACCACAAAATATAGCAGATTTACTCGTAAATTAAGCTATTTGTGTTAAGTGCTGCAACAACAATTGATCCTTAAGTTAGAACTAGCATCAAACCCTATTATAAAGATAGTAGAAAAGGGAAAACGCAGAGAGAGGAAGAAAGAGTATGTAAGTATGCGGGAGAGAGAAGAAATGAGCACATATCCAATCTTGCCCAAATTGATCTCTGCAAAAGACAATAACAAGAGTTAGTATTTACATGAAGTTATACTAAAAAAACAATAGAAAAGAGGAAACATAGAGAGAGAAAGAGAGAGGGAGAGAGAGATGAGCACTTATACAATGTCACCCAAAAAGATCTCTGTAATAAAACAACAAGGGTACATCATGTTGTATTGAAAAGATAGTAGCGAAAAAAAACCAAACTGAGAGAGAGAGAGAGAGAGAGAGAGAGAGAGAGAGAGAGAGATTAACACATTTGCCTCTTGCTCCAAATAAACTCTGCAAGAAAACAACAATTAGAACCAACATCAAATTCTATTGAAAACACAACATAAAAGAGAAACAACACATAAAGAGAGGGGGGAAGAAAGGAGAGAGAGAGAGAGAGAGAGAGAGAGAGATAAGCACATGTGCCTCCTGCCCAAAACAACCTCTACAATAAAATAACAATAACAATAAGAAATAACATCAAACCCTATTGAAAAAATAGCAAACAAGAGAAAATGCAAAGAGAGATGGGCACTTGTGTTTTCCCAAAGTCTGAAGTTATATGGAGAAGAAAGTGTAGAGGTAAGCAGAACACTCAAAATCCTAATTACTCTCACCAAGGAGCTTCAATAGAGATAAAAATTCACCAGTATAGAGAAGAGAGGAAAAGTGGTCTATTGCTCAACTTTTGGGTCAAACTCATTTCGTGAGAGAAAAAAAAACCAGAATTAAAAATTCTCTCTTTTTTTAATTGACAATGTGAGAGAAACTCAAATTTTGTATACTACTCATTCTCCCTTTTTTTAATCCCCCACTACCCCTTTTTTAATAAAAAACCCAAGATTTGGAGAGAGGAGATTCACCCTCCATGGATGTCAACATCTAGCCTTCCTATTGGACAATCCAAAAGTCCCACATCTTAAACTATATTATTTTTAAAGGCCCATTGTGGGAGCTTTCTCCCAACCACCAAGACCCACGGACTGCTTATTGTTTCAAGCGTTCCAAGCTGAGCACTAATGGCTACCTCTCACATAGTCGACGCGCCATCCATATCTACGGGTGTAGTGAGTGTACCTCCATGCCGATTGAGTTATCTCCTCTCTCGCGCACTCCAGTAGCCCCACGATCCAAGTGCAAGCTTCAAGAAAGCTCCATCCTCAAGCTCCATGCTCCAAGCTCCATTGCCGCAAGCAAGGCAAGAGAAGAGAAGAGAAGATAAGAAGAGAGGAGAAGATGGAGAGCTTCTCCTCCCTGGTCCCTCACCCTCACACACTCACTCCCTCACAGTCTCACACTCCCTCTCTCAAGCACAAGCTCAAGCAAGCAAGAACAAGATGAAGAAGAAGAAGAGGAGAGCCACTTTTGGCCACACACAAGAATGAGCTTCTCATTCACTTTTCAACTTTATATACAAAACCCTGAATCCCTTTTGGGCGGTCATCCCCTTATCCCCTTTTTTACATGGCCAGTCGTGGCCTAGGCCATTTTTCCCATTTTTCTTCTATCTTCCTAGCTTCCTTCCCATCGCTCATCTACATTTACAAATTGCACGGGTGAGAGCCCAGTGCTTCTTGAATTCGACCATGATGCGCTTGCGCTTTTTTACAAAAGTATTGACTTGCGCTTTTCCTTATGCGCCTTTCTCTCTTATTTAGGAATTTTCTCCCTGTGCGTCTTTGTCTTCCGTTTCACTTTGCCTTGGCCTTTGTCTTTTTCTTAGCTTTTTCAGATTTTCCACCTTTGTTCGTTTGAGGGTTAACACCCATTTGTGAGTTCATTTTTTTTCCTAGTGTGAGTTTTCAACTTCCTAGAATAATAGGCTATTTGGATTGCCTTCTTGCATGAGTGCATAACCCAATGTAAGAGAGCTTGCATCAGTGATAACAACCTCAAAATCTTGGGTTAAGTTAGGTAGTTTCAAGATAAGACCTATGCCTAAGCTTTGTTTAAGCTTCTCAAAGCTAGATTTGAATATGGGACTCCACACGATAGCAACCTCTTCTTAAGTAAATTAGTTAGGGGTGTGGCAATCAAGGCATAGTCCTTGATAAAAATATTGTACCATCCTATTAAGCCAAAAAACTTCAAATTTTCTTAACCATTGTTGGGGTTGACCACTCTTGCACATCTTTAACCTTGGTAGGATTTACCACAATCCCTTCGATAGATACTATAAATCTAAGATACTCAATCTACCTCTCCTAAAGAAGGTGCATTTCTTCTTCTTGGAATAAAGCATGTGCATCCTTATTGTTTGAAGGACAACTTAGCCATGTCTCATAATCCTCATCTTTCTTTGAGTAGATCAGGATGTTATCGAAGAAGGCAAGGACAAAGTCATCAAGAATGGGCCAAAAGATGTCTTACATTAGCCCCTAGCCGATTGGTATCCAAAATACATTAAGATAAATTTGTAATGGTCACACCTTGTATTAAAGGCAATTTCTGGAATTTCTTCTTCTTTGATTCTTATCTAGTAATAACCTAATCTTAAATCAATTTTTGAGAAGATATTTCCACCTTGAAGATGGTCAATTATCTCATCTATTCGTGGAATTGGATACTTGTTCTTAATCATCACGTGGTTTAGCCCACGGTACTCAATGCAAAGACAGAGGATCTCATCCTTTTCCTCTTTTGGAACAACAGATGGACTCCCCATATGGAATTACTTGGCATGAGTATCTTAGATCAAAGAGTTGCTTGAGTTATTCTTTCAACTCAATGACTTTTGGAATAGACAAACAAAAGGGTCACTTTGCTACTACAACAACTTCTAGTATTAGCTTAATTTCATGATCAACTTCTCTTTGTGGGGAAAGTTATGTTAACTCTTTCAAGAATATGTCTGCGTATTCATTTGACTAGGATGGTCCTTCTTCAACTTCCTTTCCTTGCTCAATCTTATTAAGTTTGATTAGGTAGATATAAGGTAATCCTTTTCTTAGACCCTTCACATCTAAGAAGCTTTTACCAATTAGATTCTAGGGCTTCTAGCTTCTCCCCGAGTGGTTACTAACTCTCCTTTCTAAACTTGGAACATGATTTGGCCCTTCTCACAATGAATATGAGCACCATTGGGGATTAGAAAATCCATCCCTAGCAAGCACTCGTAAGCTCCTAGATTTATAACTCTGAATCCCATGTTGGAAGGATTGCCTTCTAAGTTAAATTCCACTCTTCTAGTCTATTGAGCAAAAATTACCTCTTTTCCATTTGCTAATTCTACGAACAACTTTGATGCAAGTGTATTATCTATTTCTAGCCTTTTTGCACACTTCGGTGAGATGAATGAGTGGGTACTTCTACAATTAATCAAAATCTTAAAGGCTTTACCTTGATAGGTTGTCAGGGTCTTAATCATTGAGAATTGGTGATTTGGGCCCTTCTTGTTTAGGAAAGCATGTATTGTTGCTCTTTCCATGTTTGCCTCTAAAGTGAGGTCTTTGCCTTCATCCCTTTGTCCCTTCCCTTGAAGGTTTCTCTAAAGATACTTGATTCTGGCCACAAAATTATCCTTTTTTATTAAAGCTTCTCGATTTTGGCCACAAAATTATCCTTAATAGATTGGTTGGCTTAATTTTGGGCATTGTCTTTTGAAGTGGCTAGGTTCATTACAATGGAAACACCTTGATGTTTCCTTGTTGTCAACTACAGATACAAAGTTTCCAATTGCATTTCTCTTGGCCCTCTTCCTTTGACCGATCTGGTATTGCCCTTGGATTCTCTTAACATATCCACTTTGTATGGTGCCTCTCTTGGATATTGCCTGAAGCTCTTGGATAATGAGTCTTGCTTGAATTAATGCATCTTGTAAGTCGGATGGGTGCATTGCTTTGAGATGGGCATTAAATGGGGGGTTTAGTCGATGGTAAAACTTTGACATGTACCAGGTGATGTCCATGGAAAATTAGGCATACTTCAAAAGGGACACAAATCTAGAATAGTAGGCTTCTAGGCTCAACCCAAACTATTTCAAACTAAAGTTTTCATTCATCCTTAAGGTGCAGTACGTTGCTGTGAGGTTTCACCTACATACAGCTGTCTTCAATTTTTCAGAGGTGATGGTTACTTTCGAAATCTCTTGGCCCTTGTACCATTGTTTCCACTAGAGTTGGGCATCACTTGTCAACTTTAGCTTAGCTATCATTGCCTGATTAGAAGCATTTCTTGTACTAGAAAAGTAATTTTCCATTGATTCAACCCAAATTTCTGCTTTTGATTCAATATTCTTTCCTTTGTCGTCGAACTCAGGTAGCTTGATTTGCTTGAGAAGGAATTTCTTCTTTTGTGCTTTAGTTGGGATAAGCATAGCATGAAAGGTGTAATACCTTGGGATTATTAACATTCGCAATATTGTATATACATTTTGTATGCTGTCACTTTTGTCTCTCTTTTCAATAATTGAACCCACAATTTTAAATTTACAACATAAATTTAGTACGAGAGTACACGATCTTGCAAAGAATTTGAGACCCTTTTATTATTCACAACTATAATAATGCTAGTTAGATTTCTTTATTACATCAAGTAGAGATTATTAAGATCAAGCTAGGAAGATTTTTGTTACAAAAATTCTCCTTGTGAAATTTAGATACACCAATACTTTTGTAGGTTGGAAATATATTTAGCATTTCATATTTTTGGGAAAGATTTGGAAAACTATCTTTATTGGGGGGCACGAGTGCTCTAAAATGGTGATGTAATCAACAGAGAGAACATAGAATAGTTGGTCATAAAGATAACAATTTTGATAGATCGAACCTAAATTATAGGATTTTAAGTAAACTAATGTTACCTATCAACTTAACTAGCACCGGCTCTTTTAAGCGTCTGCTTCATGGACACGTGTCCCACATAGTTGAAGAAGAGTTAGAAACAACAAAGAGTATGGGCACATCAACTCCTCTATCCATAGGGCAAAGTCTCACTTCATTTTCCTAAATTTTAGATATTATCCTAAAAAGATAGAACTAAAGGTCATTTAAAAGAAAAGACAAGTGATGTTTTAGTTAGTTTTAGAGATTTTATAAAAAGAGAAATAAAGAAAAGTGACTGGCAAAATCGTGTGCGCCGCGATCGTAGTCTACAAGAGGCAGTAGACAACACTTCGAACAGAGAAAAGAAGGAGTGAACTAAGAGCTTTCTAAGCAAGTGTCTTGGAGTTTTACCCCCCTTTTGGAGCCAATGCAACCATCAGATTTATGATCTGAGCATCAGATCACTGAGCCTTCTAAAAGCCCCTCCACTCTTGTTCTCAGACTTATCCCCTCCTCTCTAATTCATTATAAATATGAGGCATGAGGAGGCACAAGGGAGCATAAGGAGACCCCGAAAGGCTGCAAGAGAGAGGGAGAGAGAGAGTATACCCCTCCAAGAGATTGTGAGAGAGAGCTTGAGAGTGAGAGAGAGAGAGAGAGAGAGAGAAGAGTTACCCCGAGAGGCTGCACAATTTTCCTCTATCTCGATCCTCGATTTAACCATCTTCTCTTTCGCTCTCCCATCTCGAATCTATTTCACCTCATTAATCTCTTAAGTCTACATGTGGATGATGGCCTCCAAGCGAAGAATGTTGCATGCGGAAATCCTACAACCAGCAACAGAGCTTCAGGCGAAGGCATCACTATCAATCCAATAGTGGTACCGGTCATAAGTATTGTATTTTCAAATTGATATATGCTTATTTTAATGCTCGCAAGAGATGCATTAGGCTCCTACCTTGTGGTGCTAGAATAGGTCATTGAAAAGGATAAATCGCATCTCAAATATTCAAAGATGAAGTTTGTGAAGTGCTTGTGTCAAAGGGAGTTAAATTGCACCTAGTTGCTATGTGATGAATCCATGCATAGCATAAGCAACATATGGGACACTAAAGTATTGAGCATCGATGAGTCTTTGATTAATCTTTATCAAGGATAATATTGTTTAAAGTTCGCAAATACATATACACGATACATACATGGGAGAGATTATGTAAATTTTACATGGATGACATGCGACTTCTTGCCTTAGGAGAAAGGAAGATAAAGCCAAGAAAAAATGTTGTATAGTAGGAAAATGCTAAAAGATAATTGTCACTTAGAGAAGAGGCATAAATGCTCTTTCTAGATTGATTAATTTGCATTGGAATGATAGGACTTACATCATGTATAGTATTGGAACCTTTAGCATATGCCTTAGGCTAAAGGAGGGAATATTAAGCAAATTCTACTCTTTGATCCCAAGGGGGTGAGTGAATATGCTATGGAATTATTGTCGCGTCTATTATTGTATTGTTTAAAAAAATATAATTAGTTTTGTTGGTTAATTGAACAACACCCTAAATGCTTTTCTTTCAATCAAAGAATTGATGCATTGTGATTTGGATAAACATTCCAAGGCTTATGTTGATGGCAAATGAATGGCAGGGGTCTGTAATGACAAGTTGCCATAGGAATAAAAGAATGTTTTTCTAGAAGATGATATTAGGGCTGATTGCTTTGATTGTGCTTGAATTTTAATTGGATTAATTAAGGAAGGATATTTTGCACGCGTGGATCATCTCCAAGATCACATCGCGGATTATCCCGAGAGGGCACTGCTTGATTCACAGGCCAATGGTTGAGTGGTAAAAAGGCCAACCACGGAAATGGCATCTCACTCCTAGACCGCTTGTGGGTCAGGTGGAGCTTTGGACACCCTTTGCCTGTCCAAAATGGAGTTGGAGATCCCCATGAGCCCAATGTCTGGGATGTTGGAAGATCCTATTCTAGATAAAGGATGGAAATTTCGGTGCCATGTGATTTGGACCGAGTACTTCTATTGGACAAAAGGGATACATATTTCTCCTGTATGGGCACGAGACAAAGATTAAGTTAAAGATAAGTTAAGGAACTTGTTTGATAAAACGACTGCTTGTTTTGTTTTTGTGTATGTGTTGTAAATTACATGAACAAACTCTGTGCCCTAAAAGGCTTAATTAATGAAGCTATTTTTAAATATCTCACATAAATGTGGTAGGACCTAATTAGACAACTAAAGCTATCAAGGGAAGCGGGTGAATGGAATCCCTCGATGGGTCCGTCCTACGGCTGGGTGGTCCCAGAGAACTGGGAGGCCTCTCACAAGGATTTACCATCGGATGACTTTAGGTACTGTTAAGTTAGAATCCAATTCATGCCGTTTTAGGGGACTGGAATGGGACTATGCCCTATGGGTAGAGAGGTTGATCGGTGCATCCCTCTCGTTTCCCACTCTCTATGAACCAAGTGCAGCATAAATCTGCTTCAACTCTATTGTTCCTACTCAAAGTGGGTCATCTGGAGCTCGATGCTAGCTACTTCCTAGAGACTTGGCTGATAGGAAAGAAACCCTGACTTTAGGTCAGTCCTAAGTGGGAACGGCCGGATACTTCCACTTCAGGGCAAACTCGGGAAGACCTAGATCGCAAACCATGTGACATTCCTTGCGAGTGCCAGGTGGCGCTTTCTAGACCCCCCTCCCGATGGGCTGCTAAGACGTGTCCCACAAGTGGTCAAGCGGACACGTTACAGATAGTATGTGTTAACTAATTACCTGACATATTTACATTGTACAAATAAAATCAACTTCTTTAATTAGTCTTTTAAATCACAGTGTTTTCTCACGTAACATAAGTCACAACACACAAACAAGGAAAACAATCCTTTGGAATATAAATTATTTATTTATTAAAAAATCTTATATAAGTGTTTATCTTTTTTCTATATAGAAGAATGATCCAAAGGCCTTTATTTTACCACGATTTCATCCCTAACTAGTAACAGGGCCCTCAAGAAGTCCATCCTAAGTCGTGTAGGTTTTTGGGTAGTTTCTAAGAGCCCAAGAGTTTACAAGCTAGAGCCCCCCCCCTTTCGCACCCTCAACTTCTCTTACCCAAGGGTTCCATATAGAGCAACCTCTCACCGTTGAGGTTGGTCTGAACTCTCTAAGATAGTAAAAAACCAATCCCTCTTGGTGAAAGGTTCCGTAGCTAGACCTAGGAAAGGTCTAGCATGATTTTTTTAAATCATGTTATAAATTTGATATTTTAGGATTTTAATTAGTACAATCAAATCTCTTCAATTAGAGTAGGATTCAACCTAGTAGCAATTCTTTCCAACTTCGTTTGTCCCCTTCTTTGGTTGTCTTGGGTTCCCTTGAATCCTCAGATAGGTCTATCACAAATTGCATGGTGGGGGGACTTGCTTGAGCTACTATGCTAAATACACAGTATACACACAAGAGAAAGCTCACTCAAGAATGCAAGAAGAGATATGTAAGCCAAAGCATTTTCCTACTAGTTTATTCTTCTTCTTCTTCTTCTTCTTCTTCACACAATACAAAGCACACAAAGTATAAATAAGATATAATAGAAAGAAAAATTGCCTATTAAGTTAAACAATGCATAATTAACTATACTAATCGATTAGCACTATAACTATGCTAGTTGTAGGTAGGTGAAATAAATAAAATATAATAAGTGATAAGACCATGTAGGGATCATAATAATCACCAATGTGCTAAGTGTAGACATCATCGATGTCACCACAGATATTGAGCTTGTCATCTCAACCTTTTCCCTCAAGCTCAACTATATCTCTACAACTCTAAGTAAGCTTTGAAATGTTTGAAGCTTCTCTACACCCAATGCATTTGTGAAAATGTCACTTTCAAATCATGTGTGCTAATATATACCAAGTTAATCTCTCCTACAAGTATCTTCTCTCTCATAAAGTGTTTTGTCCTAGCATGGAACACTGAGTTCCTAGCTAACTATATATTGCTCATGTTGTCATAGTGAATGTCAATTGCACCATCTCCCTACATATCTAAATCACCCAATAACTAGTGTAGCCATACCACCTCACATGCTACCATAACAGCACCTTTATACTTGATAAAGAACCTATAGATTGCTCTTTGCTGCTCCACATAACTACTACACTACTAAGGGAAAACATGAATCCACCATTGGTAGATCTTCTGTTAGCCAATCTGCATCTATGTATCCAAATACATGTATATCCTTACCTACCTCATGAAAAGGTCCATAATGCAATGTGGACTTCACATATCTCAATATGCATCTAACTATATACAAATGAGACATTCTAGGCATCTGCATAAACTAATTAACAAGGAAAATAGCATAACTTAAGTCTAGCCTTATGATAGTCATGTAAATTGCACTCTCTACTATCCTCTTGAAGTAGGGTCTTCTATCTCATCCCCAACATAAGTACTTAACTTCACATTTTGCTCCAATGGCACTAAAAGAGGCTTACATGCTGTCATATCATACTTGGAAAACATATCCAAGCCATATTGCCTTTGGGACAACCATATACCATTATCACATCTCATCACCTCAATACCAAGAAAGTGCCTTAGGTCACCCAAATCCTTCATCTCAAACTTCTTCATCTAAAGGTCCTTAACTTCAGCAATCCTAGTGTCATTGTCACTTGTAATAATCAAGTCATCCACATAGATGACTATGATGATCAAACATGCATCTCCCTTTCTCACATAAAGTGAGTGATCAGCATTAGAAACATAAAATCCAATGTTGAGAAGATACTCTCCAATATTGTCAAACCATATTATAGTAGGCTTACTTCAGTCCATAGAGTATCTTCTTTAACCTCCACACATACGTGGGATTCTCTAAATCATCATAATCTACTAGTTTCTCCATATATACCTCTTCTCGCAATTCACTATGCAAGAAAGCACTATTTACATTCATTTGTTGCAAACTCTAACCTTTGACTACTGCCAAAGTAATCACATATCTAACCATTACAATTCTAGCAACTTGACTGAATGTCTCTTCATAATCTATACCATATGTTTGAGCATAGCCTTTTGCGACCAACCTATCCTTATACCTACAAATAAAACCATCTACATTGTGCTTGATTTTTTAGACCCACTTATCGCCAATAGCTTTCTTGCCCTTAGGCAATGGTACTAGATCCTAAGTCTTATTGGCTTCTAATGCAGCCATTTCCTCATCCATTGCTACGTCCCAATGAGTATGACTAATAGTATTCTAAAAATAAATGGGCTTAGCATCCTCAATCACCTTTTGTGAGGTGCCTCCTATAAAAAGACCCGGAGGAGTCCTCTTAGTAGCTGCCTGAAAGTCATGTCCATTGTAATATTTCCGCGTACTGCCTACCATAAATATTAACTCCCCGCTCTCATCGTAAACTCGTGCAAAGATTATCACCAGTGCCAGCAGCCATACGCGGGAAATGGAGACACTCCACCTTAGGAAAATAAGGCCGGGAATTCAATCCTACATAGCCGCGGGAAAACTCCCTCTTGGGAGGAGGATAAGGGGATAAAGGTGGAATTATTGCAAATTTTTTTATTCTCCCCAGCCGA